>NW_027516956.1:0-50669 GCF_048772815.1 Callospermophilus lateralis | reverse complement strand
GTTCTCAGTTTTTTCTCTATGGTTTGTTTCCTCTTCACGTAGCCCATGGCACAGACTGTGGAAAAGCACTTTCATTGAGAGGGGTTGCCAAGCTTCTAAGAAATAACGAGTTTCCGAAATACCAGCAAATATTTTTTCACCCAATCTTAATGATACTTATTGCTAATAATCAGTACACAAATCCCACTTGGCTCACAAAATTTAGTTCATCTAGGTTGAAGCGTTCGTGTACAGTAGCGGTTTTTATATTTAGGTTTCCCTCTGTTCTCTCCTATACAGATAGATGAATTTGGAACTCTAAATCCATCATAGTTTGTAGTAGCTCTTTGAAACTTGACAAAATAAAGGAGTTCTCAGTTTTGTCTCTATGGTTTGTTTCCTCTTCAAGTAGCCCTAGGCACAGACTCAGACTGTGGAATGCACTTTCATTGAGAGGGGTTGCAAAGCTTCAACGAAATAACGAGTTTCCGAAATACCAGCAAATATTTTTACACCCAATCTTGATAATACTTGCTGGTAATGATCAGTACACAAATCCCACTTGGCTCACCAAATTTTGTTCTTCTAGGTTGAAGCGTTCGTCTATAGTAGCAGTTTTTATATTTAGGTTTCTCTCTGTTCTCTCCTATATAGATAGATGAATTTGGAACTCTAAATCCAACATGGTTTGTAGTAGCTCTTTGAAATTGACAAAATAAAGGAGTTCTCAGATTTGTCTCTACGGTTTGTTTCCTCTTCAAGTAGCCCTAGGCACAGACTGTGGAAAAGCACTTTCATTGAGAGGGGTTGCCAAGCTTCTAAGAAATAACGAGTTTCTGAAATACCAGCAAATATTTTTTCACCCAATCTTGATGATACTTGGTGGTAATGATCAGTACACAAATCCCACTTGGCTTACCAAATTTTGTTCTTCTAGGTTGAAGCGTTCGTCTACAGTAGCAGTTTTTATATTTAGGTTTCCCTCTGTTCTCTCCTATATAGATAGATGAATTTGGAACTCTAAATCCAACATGGTTTGTAGTAGCTCTTTGAAACTTGACAAAATAGATTAGTTCTCAGTTTTGTCTCTATGGTTTGTTTCCTATTAAAGTAGCCCTAGGCACAGACTGTGGAAAGCACTTTCATTGAGATGGGTTGCCAAGCTTCTAAGAAATAACGAGTTTCCGAAATACCAGCAAATATTTTTTCACACAATCTTGTTGATACTTGGTGGTAATGATCAGCACACAAATCACACATGGCTCACCAAATTTTGTTCTTCTAGGTTGAAGCGTTCATCTACAGTAGCAGTTTTTATATTTAGGTTTCTCTCTGTTCTCTCCTATATAGATAGATGAATTTGGAACTCTAAATCCAACATGGTTTGTAGTAGCTCTTTGAAATTGACAAAATAAAGGATTTCTCACATTTGTCTCTATGGTTTGTTTCCTCTTCAAGTAGCCCTAGGCACAGATTGTGGAAAAGCACTTTCATTTAGAGGGGTTGCCAAGCTTCTAAGAAACAACGAATTTCCGAAATACCAGCATATATTTTTTCACCCAATCTTGAGGATACTTGGTGGTAAAGATCAGTACACAAATCCCACTTGGCTTACCAAATGTTGTTCTTCTAGGTTGAAGCGTTCGTCTACAGTAGCAGTTTTATATTTAGGATTCTCTCTGTTCTCTCCTATATAGATAGATGAATTTGGAACTCTAAATCCAACATGCTTTGTAGTAGCTCCTTGAAACTTGACAAAATAAAGGAGTTCTCAGTTTTGTCTCTATTGTTTGTTTCCTCTTCAAGTAGCCCTAGGAACAGACTGTGGAAAAGCACTTTCATTGAGAGGGGTTGCCAAGCTTCTAAGAAATAACGAGTTTCCGAAATACCAGCAAATATTTTTTCACCCAATCTTGACGATACTTGTTGCTAAAGATCAGTACACAAATCCCACTTGGCTCACCAAATTTAGTTCTTCTAGGTTGAATCGTTCGTGTACAGTAGCAATTTTTATATTTAGGTTTCCCTCTGTTTTCTCCTATATAGATAGATGAATTTGGAGCTCTAAATCCAACATGGTTTTTAGTAGCTGTTTGAAACTTGACAAAATAAAGGAGTTCTCAGTTTTGTCTCTATGGTTTGTTTCCTTTTAAAGTAGCCCTAGCCACAGACTGTGGAAAGCACTTTCATTGTGATGGGTTGTCAAGCTTCTAAGAAATAACGATTTTGCGAAATACCAGCAAATATTTTTTCACACAATCTTGTTGATACTTGGTGGTAATGATCAGTACACAAATCCCACTTGCCTCACCAAATTTTGTTCTTCTAGGTTGAAGCGTTCGTCTACAGTAGCAGTTTTTATATTTAGGTTTCCCTCTGTACTCTCCTATATAGATAGATGAATTTAGAAATCTAAATCCAACATGCTTTGTAGTAGCTCCTTGAAACTTGACAAAATAAATGAGTTCTCAGTTTTGTCTCTATGGTTTGTTTCCTCTTCATGTAGCCCATGGCACAGACTGTGGAAAAGCACTTTCATTGAGAGGGGTTGCCAAGCTTCTAAGAAATAACGAGTTTCCGAAATACCAGCAAATATTTTTTCACCCAATCTTAATGATACTTATTGCTAATAATCAGTACACAAATCCCACTTGGCTCACAAAATTTAGTTCTTCTAGGTTGAAGCGTTCGTGTACAGTAGCGGTTTTTATATTTAGGTTTCCCTCTGTTCTCTCCTATACAGATAGATGAATTTGGAACTCTAAAACCATCATAGTTTGTAGTAGCTCTTTGAAACTTGACAAAATAAAGGAGTCTCAGTTTTGTCTCTATGGTTTGTTTCCTCTTCAAGTAGCCCTAGGCACAGACTGTGGAATGCACTTTCATTGAGAGGGGTTGCAAAGCTTCTACGAAATAACGAGTTTCCGAAATACCAGCAAATATTTTTACACCCAATCTTGATAATACTTGCTGGTAATGATCAGTACACAAATCCCACTTGCCTCACCTAATTTTGTTCTTCTAGGTTGAAGCGTTCCTCTACAGTAGCAGTTTTTATATTTAGGTTTCCCTCTGTTCTCTCCCATATAGATAGATAAATTTGGAACTATAAATCCAACATGGTTTGTAGTAGCTCTTTGAAACTTGACAAAATAAAGGAGTTCTCAGTTTTGTCTCTATGGTTTGTTTCCTCTTCAAGTAGCCCTAGGCACAGACTGTGGAAAGCACTTTCATTGAGAGGGGTTGCCAAGCTTCTAAGAAATAACGAGTTTCCGAAATACCAGCAAATATTTTTTCACCCAATCTTGATGATACTTGGTGGTAATGATCAGTACACAAATCCCACTTGGGTCACCAAATTTTTATCTTCTAGGTTGAAGCGTTCGTGTACAGTAGCAGTTTTTATATTTAGGTTTCCCTCTGTTCTCTCCTATATAGAAAGATGAATTTGGAACTCTAAATCCAACATGGTTTGTAGTAGCTCTTTGAAACTTGACAAAATAAAGGAGTTCTCAGTTTTGTCGCTATGGTTTGTTTCCTCTTCAAGTAGCCCTAGGCACAGACTGTGGAAAAGCACTTTCATTGAGAGGGGTTCCCAAGCTTCTAAGAAATCACGAGTTTCCGAAATACCAGCAAATATTTTTTCAAACAATCTTGATGATACTTGGTGGTATTGATCAGTACAAAAATCCCACTTGGCTGACTAAATTTTGTTCTTCTAAGTTGAAGCGTTCCTCTACAGTAGCAGTTTTTATATTTAGGTTTCCCTCTGTTCTCTCCTATATAGAAAGATGAATTTGGAACTCTAAATCCAACATGGTTTGTAGTAGCTCTTTGAAACTTGAAAAAATAAAGGAGTTCTCTGTTTTGGCGCTATGGTTTGTTTCCTCTTCAAGTAGCCCTAGGCACAGACTGTGGAAAAGCACTTTCATTGAGAGGGGTTCCCAAGCTTATAAGAAATCACGAGTTTCCGAAATACCAGCAAATATTTTTTCACCCTATCTTGATGATACTTGGTGGTAATGATCAGTACACAAATCCCACGTGGGTCACCAAATTTTGTTCTTCTTGGTTGAAGCGTTCGTCTACAGTAGCAGTTTTTATATTTAGGTTTCACTCTGTTCTCTCATATATAGATAGATGAATTTGGAACTCTAAATCCAAAATGGTTTGTAGTAGCTCTTTGATACTTGACAAAATAAAGGAGTTCTCAGTTTTGTCTCTATGGTTTGTTTCCTCTTCAAGTAGCCCTAGGCACAGACTGTGGAAAGCACTTTCATTGAGATGGGTTGCCAAGCTTCTAAGAAATAACGAGTTTCCGAAATACCAGCAAATATTTTTTCACACAATCTTGTTGATACTTGGTGGTAATGATCAGTACACAAATCCCACTTGGCTCACCAAATTTTGTTCTTCTAGGTTGAAGCATTCGTCTACAGTACAGTTTTTCTATTTAGGTTTCTCTCAGTTCTCTCCTATATAGATAGATGAATTTGGAACTCTAAATCCAACATGGTTTGTAGTAGCTCTTTGAAACTTGACAAAATAAAGGAGTTCTCAGATTTGTCTCTATGGTTTGTTTCCTCTTCAAGTAGCCCTAGGCACAAACTGGGGAAAAGCACTTTCATTGAGAGGGGTTGCCAAGCTTCTAGGAAATAACGAGTTTCCGAAATACCAGCAAATATTTTTTCACCCAATCTTGATGATACTTGTTGCTAATAATCAGTACACAAATCCCACTTGGCTCACCAAATTTACTTCTTCTATTTTGAAGCGTTCGTGTACAGTAGCAGTTTTTATATTTAGGTGTCCCTCTGTTCTCTCCTATACAGATAGATGAATTTGGAACTCTAAATCCAACATGGTTTGTAGTAGCTCTTTGAAACTTGACAAAATAAAGGAGTTCTCCGTTTTGTCTCTATGGTTTGTTTCCTCTTCAAGTAGCCCTAGGCACAGACTGTGGAAAGCACTTTCATTGAGAGGGGTTGCCAAGCTTCTACGAAATAACGATTTTCCGAAATACCAGCAAATATTTTTTCACCCAATCTTGATGATACTTGGTGGTAATGATCAGTACACAAATCCCACTTGGCTCACCAAATTTTGTTCTTCTAGGTTGAAGCGTTCGTCTACAGTAGCAGTTTTTATATTTAGGATTCCCTCTGTTCTCTCCTATATAGAAAGATGAATTTGGAACTCTAAATCCAACATGGTTTGTAGTAGCTCTTTGAAACTTGACAAAATAAAGAGTTCTCAGTTTTGTCGCTATGGTTTGTTTCCTCTTCAAGTAGCCCTAGGCACAGACTGTGGAAAAGCACTTTCATTGAGAGGGTTTGCCAAGCTTCTAAGAAATCACGAGTTTCCGAAATACCAGCAAATATTTTTTCACCCAATCCTGATGATACTTGTTGCTAATAATCAGTACACAAATCCCACTTGGCTCAACAAATTTAGTTCTTCTAGGTTGAAGCGTTCGTGTACAGTAGCAGTTTTTATATTTAGGATTCCCTCTGTTCTCTCCTATACAGATAGATGAATTTGGAACTCTAAATCCAACATGGTTTGTAGTAGCTATTTGAAACTTGACAAAATAAAGTAGTTCTCAGTTTTGTCTCTATGGTTTGTTTCCTCTTCAAGTAGCCCTAGGCACAGACTGTGGAAAGCACTTTCATTGAGAGGGGTTGCCAAGTCTACGAAATAACGAGTTTCCGAAATACCAGGAAATATTTTTTCACCCAATCTTGATGATACTTGGTGCTAATGATCAGTACACAAATCCCACTTGGCTTACCAAATTTTGTTCTTCTAGGTTGAAGCGTTCGTCTACAGTAGCAGTTTTTATATTTAGGTTTCCCTCTGTTCTCTCCTATATAGATAGATGAATTTGGAACTCTAAATCCAACATGGTTTGTAGTAGCTCTTTGAAACTTGAAAAAAAAGAGGAGTTCTCAGTTTTGTCTCTATGGTTTGTTTCCTATTAATGTAGCCCTAGGCACAGACTGTGGAAAGCACTTTCTTTGAGATTGGTTGCCAAGCTTCTAAGAAATAACGAGTTTCCGAAATACCAGCAAATATTTCTTCACCCAATCTTGATGATACTTGGTGGTAGTGATCAGTACACAAATCCCACTTGTCTCACCAAATTTTGTTCTGCTAGGTTGAAGCGTTCGTCTACAGTAGCAGTTTTTATATTTAGGTTTCTCTCTGTTCTCTCCTATATAGATAGATGAATTTGGAACTCTAAATCCAACATGTTTTGTAGTAGCTCTTTGAAACTTGACAAAATAAAGGAGTTCTCAGATTTGTCTCTATGGTTTGTTTCCTCTTCAAGTAGCCCTAGGCACAGACTGTGGAAAAGCACTTTCATTGAGATGGGTTGCCAAGCTTCTAAGAAATAACGAGTTTCCGAAATACCAGCAAATATTTTTTCACCCAATCTTGATGATACTTGGTGGTAATGATCAGTACACAAATCCCACTTGGCTTACCAAATTTTGTTCTTCTAGGTTGAAGCGTTCGTCTACAGTAGCAGTATTTATATTTAGGTTTCCCTCTGTTCTCTCCTATATAGATAGATGAATTTGGAACTCTAAATCCAACATGGTTTGTAGTAGCTCTTTGAAACTTGACAAAATAAAGGAGTTCTCAGTTTTGTCTCTATGGTTTGTTTCCTTTTAGGTAGCCCTAGGCACAGACTGTGGAAAGCACTTTCATTCAGATGGGTTGCCAAGCTTCTAAGAAATAACGAGTTTCCGAAATACCAGCAAATATTTTTTCACACAATCTTGTTGATACTTGGTGGTAATGATCAGCACACAAATCCCACATGGCTCACCAATTTTTTTTTCTTCTAGGTTGAAGCGTTCGTCTACAGTAGCAGTTTATATATTTAGGTTTCTCTTTGTTCTCTCCTATATAGATAGATGAATTTGGAACTCTAAATCCAACATGGTTTGTAGTAGCTCTTTGAAATTGACAGAATAAAGGATTTCTCACATTTGTCTCTATGGTTTGTTTCCTCTTCAAGTAGCCCTAGGCACAGACTGTGGAAAAGCACTTTCATTGAGAGGGGTTGCCAAGCTTCTAAGAAATAACGAGTTTCCGAAATACCAGCAAATATTTTTTCACCCAATCTTGATGATACTTGGTGGTAATGATCAGTACACAAATCCCACTTGGCTTACCAAATTTTGTTCTTCCAGGTTGAAGCGTTCGTCTACAGTAGCAGTTTTTATATTTAGGATTCTCTCTGTTCTCTCCTATATAGATAGATGAATTTGGAACTCTAAATTCAACATGCTTTGTAGTAGCTCCTTGAAACTTGACAAAATAAAGGAGTTCTCAGTTTTGTCTCTATGGTTTGTTTCCTCTTCAAGTAGCCCAAGGAACAGACTGTGGAAAAGCACTTTCATTGAAATTGGTTGCCAAGCTTCTAAGAAATAACGAGTTTCCGAAATACCAGCAAATATTTTTTCACCCAATCTTGATGATACTTGTTGCTAATGATCAGTACACAAATCCCACTTGGCTCACCAAATTTAGTTCTTCCAGGTTGAAGCGTTCGTCTACAGTAGCAGTGTTTATATTTAGGATTCTCTCTGTTCTCTCCTATATAGATAGATGAATTTGGAACTCTAAATCCAACATGCTTTGTAGTAGCTACTTGAAACTTGACAAAATAAAGGAGTTCTCAGTTTTGTCTCTATGGTTTGTTTCCTCTTCAAGTAGCCCTAGGAACAGACTGTGGAAAACCACTTTCATTGAAAGGGGTTGCCAAGCTTCTAAGAAATAACGAGTTTCCGAAATACCAGCAAATATTTTTTCACACAATCTTGTTGATACTTGGTGGTAATGATCAGTACACAAATCCCACTTGCCTCACCAAATTTTGTTCTTCTAGGTTGAAGCGTTCGTCTACAGTAGCAGTTTTTATATTTAGGTTTCCCTCTGTTCTCTCCTATATAGATAGATGAATTTGGAACTCTAAATCCAACATGGTTTGTAGTAGCTGTTTGAAACTTGACAAAATAGAGGAGTTCTCAGTTTTGTCTCTATGGTTTGTTTCCTCTTAAAGTAGCCCTAGGCACAGACTGTGGAAAGCACTTTCATTGAGATGGGTTGCCAAGATTCTAAGAAATAACGAGTTTCCGAAATACCAGCAAATATTTTTTCACACAATCTTGTTGATACTTGGTGGTAATGATCAGCACACAAATCCCACATGGCTAACCAAATTTTGTTCTTCTAGGTTGAAGCGTTCGTCTACAGTAGCAGTTTTTAATTTAGGTTTCTCTCTGTTCTCTCCTATATAGATAGATGAATTTGGAACTCTAAATCCAACATGGTTTGTAGTAGCTCTTTGAAATTGACAAAATAAAGGAGTTCTCAGATTTGTCTCTATGGTTTGTTTCCTCTTCAAGTAGCCCTAGGCACAGACTGTGGAAAGCACTTTCATTGAGATGGGTTGCCAAGCTTCTAAGAAATAACGAGTTTCCGAAATACCAGCAAATATTTTTTCACACAATCTTGTTGATACTTGGTGGTAATGATCAGCACACAAATCCCACATGGCTCACCAAATTTTGTTCTTCTAGGTTGAAGCGTTCATCTACAGTAGCAGTTTTTATATTTAGGTTTCTCTCTGTTCTCTCCTATATAGATAGATGAATTTGGAACTCTAAATCCAACATGCTTTGTAGTAGCTCCTTGAAACTTGACAAAATAAAGGAGTTTTCAGTTTTGTCTCTATAGTTTGTTTCCTCTTCAAGTAGCCCTAGGCACAGACTGTGGAAAAGCACTTTCATTGAGAGGGGTTGCCAAGCTTCTAAGAAATAACGAGTTTCCGAAACACCAGCAAATATTTTTTCACCCAATCTTGATGATACTTGTTGCTAATGATCAGTACACAAATCCCACATGGCTCACCAAATTTTGTTCTTTTAGGTTGAAGCGTTCGTCTACAGTAGCAGTTTTTATATTTAGGTTTCACTCTGTTCTCTCCTATACATATAGATGAATTTTGAACTCTAAATCCAACATGGTTTGTAGTAGCTCTTTGAAACTTGACAAAATAAAGGAGTTCTCAGTTTTGTCTCTCTGGTTTGTTTCCTCTTCAAGTAGCCCTAGGAACAGACTGTGGAAAAGCACTTTCATTGACATGGGTTGCCAAGCTTCTAAAAAATATCGAGATTGAAATACCAGCAAATATTTTTCACCCAAACTTGATGATACTTGGTGGTAATGATCAGCACACAAATCCCACTTGGCTAACCAATTTTTGTTCATCTAGGATGAAGCATTCGTGTACAGTAGTAGATTTTATATTTAGGTTTCCCTCTGTTCTCTCCTATATAGATAGATGAATTTGGAACTCTAAATCCAACATGGTTTGTAGTAGCTCTTTGAAACGTGAGAAAATAAAGGAGTTCTCAGTTTTGTCTCTATGGTTTGTTTCCTCTTCAAGTAGCCCTACGCACAGACTGTGGAAAGCACTTTCATTGAGATTTTTTGCCTAGCTTCTAAGAAATAACGAGTTTCCGAAATACCAGCAAATATTTCTTCACCCAATCTTGATGATACTTGGTGGTAGTGATCAGTACACAAATCCCACTTGCCTCACCAAATTTTGTTTTTCTAGGTTGAAGCGTTCGTCTACAGTAGCAGTTTTTATATTTAGGTTTCTCTCTGTTCTCTCCTATATAGGTAGATGAATTTGGAACTCTAAATCCAACATGGTTTGTAGTAGCTCTTTGAAACTTGACAAAATAAAGGAGTTCTCAGATTTGTCTCTATGGTTTGTTTCCTCTTCAAGTAGCCCTAGGCACAGACTGTGGAAAAGCACTTTCATTGAGAGGGGTTGCCAAGCTTCTAAGAAACAATGAGTTTCCGAAATACCAGCAAATATTTTTTGACCCAATCTTGATGATACTTGGTGGTAATGATCAGTACACAAATCCCACTTGGCTTACCAAATTTTGTTCTTCTAGGTTGATGCGTTCGTCTACAGTAGCAGTTTTTATATTTAGGTTTCCCTCTGTTCTCTCCTATATAGATAGATGAATTTGGAACTCTAAATCCAACATGGTTTGTAGTAGCTCTTTGAAACTTGACAAAATAAAGGAGTTCTCAGTTTTCTCTCTATGGTTTTTTCCTCTTAAAGTAGCCCTAGGCACAGACTGTGGAAAAGCACTTTCATTGAGATGGGTTGCCAAGCTTCTAAGAAATAACGAGTTTCCGAAATACCAGCAAATATTTTTTCACCCAATATTGATGATACTTGGTGGTAATGATCAGTATACAAATCCCACTTGGCTCACCAAATTTTGTTCTTCTAGGTTGAAGCGTTCGTCTACAGTAGCAGTTTTTATATTTAGGTTTCCCTCTGTTCTCTCCCATAAATAGATCAATTTGGAACTCTAAATCCAACATGGTTTGTAGCAGCTCTTTTCAACTTGACAAAATAAAGGAGTTCTCAGTTTTGTCTCTATGGATTGTTTCTCTTCAAGTAGCCCTAGGCAGAGACTGTGGAAAGCACTTTCATTGAGATGGGTTGCCAAGCTTCTAAGAAATAACGAGTTTCCGAAATACCAGCAAATATTTTTTCACACAATATTGTTGATACTTGGTGGTAATGATCAGTACACAAATCCCATTGGCTCACCAAATTTAGTTCTTCTAGGTTGAAGCGTTCATGTACAGTAGCAGTTTTTATATTTAGGTTTCCCTCTGTTCTCTCCTATATAGATAGATGAATTTGGAACTCTAATTCCAACATGGTTTGTAGTAGCTTGTTGAAACTTGACAAAATAAAGGAGTTCTCAGATTTGTCTCTATGGTTTGTTTCCTCTTCAAGTAGCCCTAGGCACAGACTGTGGAAAAGCACTTTCATTGAGAGCGGTTGCCAATCTTCTAAGAAATAACGTGTTTCCGGAATACAAGCAAATATTTTTTCACCCAATCTTGATGATACTTGGTGGTAATGATCAGTACACAAATCCCACTTGGCTCACCAAATTTTGTTCTTCTAGGTTGAAGCATTCGTCTACAGTAGCAGATTTTATATTTAGGTTTCCCTCTTGTCTCTACTATATAGATGGATGAATTTGGAACTCTAAATCCAACATGGTTTGTAGTAGCTCTTTGAAACTTGACAAAATAAAGGAGTTCTCAGTTTTGTCTCTATGGTTTGTTTCCTCTTAAAGTAGCCCTAGGCACAGACTGTGGAAAGCACTTTCATTGAGATGGGTTGCCAAGCTTCTAAGAAATAACGAGTTTCCGAAATACTAGCAAATATTTTTTCACCCAATCTTGATGATACTTGGTGGTAATTGATCAGTACACAAATCCCTTTTGGCTCACCAAATTTAGTTCTTCTAGGTTGAAGCGTTCGTGTACAGTAGCAGTTTTATATTTAGGTTTCCCTCTGTTCTCTCCCATATAGATAGATGAATTTGGAACTCTAAATCCAACATGCTTTGTAGTAGCTCCTTGAAAATTGACAAAATAAAGGAGTTCTCAGTTTTGTCTCTATGGTTTGTTCCTCTTCAAGTAGCCCTAGGCACAGACTCTGGGAAAAGCACTTTCATTGAGACTGGTTGCCAAGCTTCTAAGAAATAACGAGTTTCCGAAATACCAGCAATTATTTTTTCACCCAATCTTGATGATACTTGCTGCTAATGATCAGTAAACAAATCCCACTTGGCTCACCAATTTAGTTCTTCAAGGTTGAAGCGTTCGTGTACAGTAGGAGTTTTTATATTTAGGTTTCCCTCTGTTCTCTCCTATATAGATAGATGATTTGGAACTCTAAATCCAACACGGTTTGTATAAGCTCTTTGAAACTTGGCAAAATAAGGGAGTTCTCAGTTTTGTCTCTATGGTTTGTTTCCTCTTCAAGTAGCCCTAGGAACAGACTGTGGAAAAGCACTTTCATTGAGATGCTTTGCCAAGCTTCTAAAAAATATCGAGTTTACGAAATACCAGCAAATATTTTTTCTCCCAAACTTGATGATACTTGGTGGTAATGATCAGCACACAAATCCCACTTGGCTCACCAAATTTTGTTCTTCTAGGTTGAAGCGTTCGTCTACAGTAGCAATTTTATATTTAGGTTTCCCTCTGTTCTCTCCTATATAGATAGATGAATTTGGAACTCTAAATCCAACATGGTTTGTAGTAGCTCTTTGAAACTTGACAAAATATAGGAGTTCTCAGTTATGTCTCTATGGTTTGTTTCCTCTTAAAGTAGCCCTAGGCACAGACTGTGGAAAGCACTTTCATTGAGATGGGTTGCCAAGCTTCTAAGAAATAACGAGTTTCCGAAATACTAGCAAATATTTTTTCACCCAATCATGATGATACTTGGTGGTAATGATCAGTACACAAATCCCTTTTGGCTCACCAAATTTAGTTCTTCTAGGTTGAAGCGTTCGTGTACAGTAGCAGTTTTTATATTTAGGTTTCCCTCTGTTCTCTCCCATATAGATAGATGATTTGGAACTCTAAATCCAACATGCTTTGTAGTAGCTCCTTGAAAATTGACAAAATAAAGGAGTTCTCAGTTTTGTCTATATGGTTTGTTTCCTCTTCAAGTAGCCCTAGGCACAGACTCTGGAAAAGCACTTTCATTGAGAGGGGTTGCCAAGCTTCTAAGAAATAACGAGTTTCCGAAATACCAGCAAATATTTTTTCACCCAATCTTGATGATACTTGCTGCTAATGATCAGTACACAAATCCCACTTGGCTCACCAAATTTAGTTCTTCAAGGTTGAAGCGTTCGTGTACAGTAGGTGTTTTTATATTTAGGTTTCCCTCTGTTCTCTCCTATATAGATAGATGAATTTGGAACTCTAAATCCAACATGGTTTGTAGTAGCTCTTTGAACTTGGCAAAATAAGGGAGTTCTCAGTTTTGGTCTCTATGGTTTGTTCCTTTTAAAGTAGCCCTAGGCACAGACTGTGGAAAGCACTTTCATTGAGATGGGTTGTCAAGCTTCTAAGAAATAACGAGTTTCCGAAATACCAGCAAATATTCTTCACACAATCTTGTTGATACTTGGTGGTAATGATCAGTAAACAAATCCCACTTGGCTCACTAAATTTTGTTATTCTAGGTTGAAGCGTTCGTCTACAGTAGCAGTTTTTATATTTAGGTTTCCCTCTGTCCTCTCCTATATAGATAGATGAATTTGGAACTCTAAATCCAACATGGATTGTAGTAGCTCTTTGAAACTTGACAAAATAAAGGAGTTCTCAGATTTGTCTCTATGGTTTGTTTCCTCTTCAAGTAGCCGTAGGCACAGACTGTGGAAAAGCACTTTCATTGAGAGGGGTTGCCAAGCTTCTAAGAAATAACCAGTTTCCGAAATACCAGCAAATATTTTTTCACCCAATCTTGATGATACTTGGTGGTAATGATCAGTACACAAATCCTACTTGGCTTACCAAATTTTGTTCTTCTATGTTGAAGCGTTCATCTACAGTAGCAGTTTTTATATTTAGGTTTCCCTCTGTCCTCTCCTATATAGATAGATGAATTTGGAACTCTAAATCCAACATGCTTTGTAGTAGCTCCTTGAAACTTGACAAAATAAAGGAGTTCTCAGTTTTGTCTCTATAGTTTGTTTCCTCTTCAAGTAACCCTAGGCACAGACTGTGGAAAAGCACTTTCATTGAGAGGGGTTGCCAAGCTTCTAAGAAATAACGAGTTTTCGAAATACCAGCAAATATTTTTTCACCCAATCTTGATGATACTTGTTGCTAATGATCAGTACACAAATCCCACTTGGCTCACCAAATTTAGTTCTTCTAGTTTGAAGCGTTCGTGTACAGTAGCAGTTTTTATATTTAGGTTACCCTCTCTTCTCTCCTATACAGATAGATGAATTTGGAACTCTAAACCCAACATGGTTTGTAGTAGCTCTTTGAAACTTGACAAAATAAAGGAGTTCTCAGTTTTGTCTCTCTGGTTTGTTTCCTCTTCAAGTAGCCCTAGGAACAGACTGTGGAAAAGCACTTTCATTGAGATGGTTTGCCAAGCTTCTAAGAAATATCGAGATTGAAATACCAGCAAATATTTTTTCACCCAAACTTGATGATACTTGGTGGTAATGATCAGCACACAAATCCCACTTGCCTCACCAAATTTTGTTCTTCTAGGTTGAAGCGTTCGTCTACAGTAGCAGTTTTTATATTTAGGTTTCCCTCTGTTCTCTCCTATATAGATAGATGAATTTGGAACTCTAAATATAACATGGCTTGTAGTAGCTCTTTGAAACTTGACAAAATAAAGGAGTTCTCAGTTTTCTCTCTATGGTTTGTTTCCTCTTCAAGAAGCCCTAGGCACAGACTGTGGAAAGCACTTTCATTGAGATGGGTTGCCAAGCTTCTAAGAAATAACGAGTTTCCGAAATACCAGCAAATATTTTTTCACCCAATCTTGATGATACTTGTTGGTAATGATCAGTACACAAATCCCACTTGGCTCACCAAATTTTGTTCTTCTAGGTTGAAGCGTTCGTCTACAGTAGCAGTTTTTATATTTAGGTTTCCCTCTGTTCTCTCCCATAAATAGATCAATTTGGAACTCTAAATCCAACATGGTTTGTAGCAGCTCTTTGAAACTTGACAAAATAAAGGAGTTCTCAGTTTTGTCTCTATGGATTGTTTCTCTTCAAGTAGCCCTAGGCAGAGACTGTGGAAAGCACTTTCATTGAGATGGGTTGCCAAGCTTCTAAGAAATAACGAGTTTCCGAAATACCAGCAAATATTTTTTCACACAATCTTGTTGATACGTGGTGGTAATGATCAGTACACAAATCCCACTTGGCTCACCAAATTTAGTTCTTCTAGGTTGAAGCGATCATGTACAGTAGCAGTTTTTATATTTAGGTTTCCCTCTGTTCTCTCCTATATAGATAGATGAATTTGGATCTCTAAATCCAACATGGTTTGTAGTAGCTTGTTGAAACTTGACAAAATAAAGGAGTTCTCAGATTTGTCTCTATGGTTTGTTTCCTCTTCAAGTAGCCCTAGGCACAGACTGTGGAAAAGCACTTTCATTGAGAGCGGTTGCCAATCTTCTAAGAAATAACGAGTTTCCGAAATACCAGCAAATATTTTTTCACCCAATCTTGATGATACTTGGTGGTAATGATCAGTACACAAATCGCACTTAGCTCACCAAATTTTGTTCTTCTAGGTTGAAGCGTTCGTCTTCAGTAGCAGTTTTTATATTTAGGTTTCCCTCTTGTCTCTCCTATATAGATAGATGAATTTGGAACTCTAAATCCAACATGGTTTGTAGTAGCTCTTTGAAACTTGACAAAATAAAGGAGTTCTCAGTTTTGTCTCTATGGTTTGTTTCCTCTTAAAGTAGCCCTAGGCACAGACTGTGGAAAGCTCTTTCATTGAGATGGGTTGCCAAGCTTCTAAGAAATAACGAGTTTCCGAAATACTAGCAAATATTTTTTCACCCAATCATGATGATACTTGGTGGTAATGATCAGTACACAAATCCCTTTTGGCTTACCAAATTTATTTCTTCTAGGTTGAAGCGTTCGTGTACAGTAGCAGTTTTTATATTTAGGTTTCCCTCTGTTCTCTCCCATATAGATAGATGAATTTTGAACTCTAAATCCAACATGCTTTGTAGTAGCTCCTTGAAAATTGACAAAATAAAGGAGTTCTCAGTTTTGTCTCTATGGTTTGTTTCCTCTTCAAGTAGCCCTAGGCACAGACTCTGGAAAAGCACTTTCATTGAGAGGGGTAGCCAAGCTTCTAAGAAATAACGAGTTTCCGAAATACCAGCAAATATTTTTTGACCCAATCTTGATGATACTTGGTGGTAATGATCAGTACACAAATCCCACTTGGCTCACCAAATTTAGTTCTTCAAGGTTGAAGGGTTCGTGTACAGTAGGAGTTTTTATATTTAGGTTTTCCTCTGTTCTCTCCTATATAGATAGATGAATTTGGAACTCTAAATCCAACATGGTTTGTAGTAGCTCTTTGAAACTTGGCAAAATAAGGGAGTTCTCAGTTTTGTCTCTATGGTTTGTTTCCTTTTAAAGTAGCCCTAGGCACAGACTGTGGAAAGCACTTTCATTGAGATGGGTTATCAAGCTTCTAAGAAATAACGATTTTCCGAAATACCAGCAAATATTTTTCACACAATCTTGTTGATACTTGGTGGTAATGATCAGTACACAAATCCCACTTGGCTCACCAAATTTTGTTCTTCTATGTTGAAGCGTTCATCTACAGTAGCAGTTTTTATATTTAGGTTTCCCTCTGTTCTCTCCTATATAGATAGATGAATTTGGAACTCTAAATCCAACATGCTTTGTAGTAGCTCCTTGAAACTTGACAAAATAAAGGAGTTCTCAGTTTTGTCTCTATAGTTTGTTTCCTCTTTAAGTAGCCCTAGGCACAGACTGTGGAAAAGCATTTTCATTGAGAGGGGTTGCCAAGCTTCTAAGAAATAACGAGTTTCCGAAATACCAGCAAATATTTTTTCACCCAATCTTGATGATACTTGTTGCTAATGATCAGTACACAAATCCCACTTGGCTCACCAAATTTAGTTCTTCTAGGTTGAAGCGTTCGTGTACAGTAGTAGTATTTATATTTAGGTTTCCCTCTGTTCTCTCCTATACAGATAGATGAATTTGGAACTCTAAATCCAACATGGTTTGTAGTAGCTCTTTAAAACTTGACAAAATAAATGAGTTCTCAGTTTTGTCTCTCTGGTTTGTTTCCTCTTCAAGTAGCCTTAGGAACAGACTGTGGAAAAGCACTTTCATTGAGATGGTTTGCCAAGCTTCTAAGAAATATCGAGATTCCGAAATACCAGCAAATATTTTTTCACCCAAACTTGATGATACTTGGTGGTAATGATCAGCACACAAATCCCACTTGGCTAACCAATTTTTGTTCATCTAGGATGAATCATTCGTGTACAGTAGCAGTTTTTATATTTAGGTTTCAATCTGTTCTCTCCTATACAGATAGATGAATTTGGAACTCTAAATCCAACATGGTTTGTAGTAGCTCTTTGAAACTTGACAAAATAAAGTAGTTCTCAGTTTTGTCTCTCTGGTTTGTTTCCTCTTCATGTAGCCCTAGGAACAGACTGTGGAAAAGCACTTTCATTGAGATGCTTTGCCAAGCTTCTTAAAAATATGTAGTTTACGAAATACCAGCAAATATTTTTTCACCCAAACTTGATGATACTTGGTGGTAATGATCAGCACACAAATCCCACTTGGCTAACCAATTTTTGTTCATCTAGGATGAAGCATTCGTGTACAGTAGCAGTTTTTATATTTAGGTTTCCCTCTGTTCTCTCCTATATAGATAGATGAATTTGGAACTCTAAATCCAACATGGTTTGTAGTAGCTCTTTGAAACTTGACAAAATAAAGGAGTTCTCAGTTTTGTCTCTTTGGTTTGTTTCCTCTTCAAGTAGCCCTAGGCACAGACTGTGGAAAGCACTTTCATTGAGAGGGGTTGCCAATCTTCTAAGAAATAACGAGTTTCCGAAATAACAGCAAATATTTTTTGACCCAATCTTGATGATACTTGGTGGTAATGATCAGTACACAAATCCCACTTGGCTTACCAAATTTTGTTCTTCTAGGTTGAAGCGTTCGTCTACAGTAGCAGTTTTTATATTTAGGTTTCCCTCTTGTCTCTCCTATATAGATAGATGAATTTGGAACTCTAAATCCAACATGGTTTGTAGTAGCTCTTTGAAACTTGACAAAATAAAGGAGTTCTCAGTTTTGTCTCTATGGTTTGTTTCCTCTTCAAGTAGCCCTAGGCACAGACTGTGGAAAGCACTTTCATTGAGATGGGTTGCCAAGCTTCTAAGAAATAACGAGTTTCCGAAATACTAGCAAATATTTTTTCACCCAATCATGATGATACTTGGTGGTAATGATCAGTACACAAATCCCTTTTGGCTCACCAAATTTAGTTCTTCTAGGTTGAAGCGTTCGTGTACAGTAGCAGTTTTTATATTAAGTTTCCCTCTGTTCTCTCCCATGTAGATAGATGAATTTGGAACTCTAAATCCAACATGCTTTGTAGTAGCTCCTTGAAAATTGACAAAATAAAGGAGTTCTCAGTTTTGTCTCTATGGTTTGTGTCCTCTTCAAGTAGCCCTAGGCACAGACTCTGGAAAAGCACTTTCATTGAGAGGGGTTGCCAAGCTTCTAAGAAATAACGAGTTTCCGAAATACCAGCAAATATTTTTTCACCCAATCTTGATGATACTTGCTGCTAATGATCAGTACACAAATCCCACTTGGCTCACCAAATTTAGTTCTTCAAGGTTGAAGCGTTGGTGTACAGTAGGTGTTTTTATATTTAGGTTTCCCTCTGTTCTCTAATATATAGATAGATGAATTTGGAACTCTAAATCCAACATGGTGGTAGTAGCTCTTTGAAACTTGGCAAAATAAGGGAGTTCTAAGTTTTGTCTCTATGGTTTGTTTCCTTTTAAAGTAGCCCTAGGCACAGACTGTGGAAAGCACTTTCATTGAGATGGGTTGTCAAGCTTCTAAGAAATAAAGATTTTCCGAAATACCAGCAAATATTTTTCACACAATCTTGTTGATACTTGGTGGTAATGATCAGTAAACAAATCCCACTTGGCTCACTAAATTTTGTTATTCTAGGTTGAAGCGTTCGTCTACAGTAGCAGTTTTTATATTTAGGTTTCTCTCCGTTCTCTCCTATATAGATAGATGAATTTGGAACTCTAAATCCAACATGGTTTGTAGTAGCTCTTTGAAACTTGACAAAATAAAGGAGTTCTCAAATTTGTCTCTATGGTTTGTTTCCTCTTCAAGTAGCCCTAGGCACAGACTGTGGAAAAGCACTTTCATTGAGAGGGGTTGCCAAGCTTCTAAGAAATAACGAGTTTCCGAAATACCAGCAAATATTTTTTCAAGCAATCTTGATGATACTTGGTGGTAATGATCAGTACACAAATCCCACTTGGCTTACCAAATTTTGATCTTCTATGTTGAAGCGTTCATCTACAGTAGCAGTTTTTATATTTAGGTTTCCCTCTGTCCTCTCCTATATAGATAGATGAATTTGGAACTCTAAATCCAACATGCTTTGTAGTAGCTCCTTGAAACTTGACAAAATAAAGGAGTTCTCAGTTTTGTCTCTATAGTTTGTTTCCTCTTCAAGTAGCCCTAGGAACAGACTGTGGAAAAGCACTTTCATTGAGATGGTTTGCCAAGCTTCTAAGAAATATCGAGATTCCGAAATACCAGCAAATATTTTTTCACCCAAACTTGATGATACTTGGTGGTAATAATCAGCACACAAATCCCACTTGGCTAACCAATTTTTCTTCATCTAGGTTGAAGCGTTCGTTTACAGTAGCAGTTTTTATATTTAGGTTTCCCTCTGTTCTCTCCTATACAGATAGATGAATTTTGAACTCTAAATCCAACATGGTTTGTAGTAGCTCTTTGAAACTTGACAAAATAAAGGAGTTCTCAGTTTTGTCTCTCTGGTTTGTTTCCTCTTCAAGTAGCCTAAGGAACAGACTGTGGAAAAACACTTTCATTGAGATGGTTTGCCAAGCTTCTAAGAAATATCGAGATTGAAATACCAGCAAATATTTTTTCACCCAATCTTGATGATACTTGGTGGTAATGATCAGCACACAAATCCCACTTGGCTAACCAATTTTTGTTCATCTAGGATGAAGCATTCGTGTACAGTAGTAGATTTTATATTTAGGTTTCCCTCTGTTCTCTCCTATATAGATAGATGAATTTGGAACTCTAAATCCAACATGGTTTGTAGTAGCTCTTTGAAACTTGACAAAATAAAGGAGTTCTCAGTTTTGTCTCTATGGTTTGTTTCCTCTTCAAGTAGCCCTAGGCACAGACTGTGGAAAAGCACTTTCATTGGGAGCGGTTGCCAATCTTCTAAGAAATAACGAGTTTCCGAAATACCAGCAAATATTTTTTCACCCAATCTTGATGATACTTGGTGGTAATGATCAGTACACAAATCCCACTTAGCTCACCAAATTTTGTTCTTCTAGGTTGAAGCGTTCGTCTTCAGTAGCAGTTTTTATATTTAGGTTTCCCTCTTGTCTCTCCTATATAGATAGATGAATTTGGAACTCTAAATCCAACATGGTTTGTAGTAGCTCTTTGAAACTTGACAAAATAAAGGAGTTCTCAGTTTTGTCTCTATGGTTTGTTTCCTCTTAAAGTAGCCCTAGGCACAGACTGTGGAAAGCACTTTCATTGAGATGGGTTGCCAAGCTTCTAAGAAATAACGAGTTTCCGAAATACTAGCAAATATTTTTTCACCCAATCATGATGATACTTGGTGGTAATGATCAGTACACAAATCCCTTTTGGCTTACCAAATTTAGTTCTTCTAGGTTGAAGCGTTCGTGTACAGTAGCAGTTTTTATATTTAGGTTTCCCTCTGTTCTCTCCCATATAGATAGATGAATTTGGAACTCTAAATCCAACATGCTTTGTAGTAGCTCCTTGAAGATTGACAAAATAAAGGAGTTCTCAGTTTTGTCTCTATGGTTTGTTTCCTCTTCAAGTAGCCCTAGGCACAGACTCTGGAAAAGCACTTTCATTGAGAGGGGTCGCCAAGCTTCTAAGAAATAACGAGTTTCCGAAATACCAGCAAATATTTTTTCACCCAATCTTGATGATACTTGCTGCTAATGATCAGTACACAAATCCCACTTGGCTCACCAAATTTAGTTCTTCAAGGTTGAAGCGTTCGTGTACAGTAGGAGTTTTTATATTTAGGTTTCCCTCTGTTCTCTCCTATACAGATAGATGAATTTGGAACTCTAAATCCAACATGGTTTGTAGTAGCTCTTTGAAACTTGACAAAATAAAGGGGTTCTCAGTTTTGTCTCTCTGGTTTGTTTCCTCTTCAAGTAGCCCTAGGAACAGACTGTGGAAAAGCACTTTCATTGAGATGGTTTGCCAAGCTTCTAAGAAATATCGAGATTCCGAAATACCAGCAAATATTTTTTCACCCAAACTTGATGATACTTGGTGGTAATGATCAGCACACAAATCCCACTTGGCTAACCAATTTTTGTTCATCTAGGATGAAGTATTCGTGTACAGTAGCAGTTTTTATATTTAGGTTTCAATCTGTTCTGTCCTATACAGATAGATGAATTTGGAACTCTAAATCCAACATGGTTTGTAGTAGCTCTTTGAAACTTGACAAAATAAAGTAGTTCTCAGTTTTGTCTCTCTGGTTTGTTTCTTCTTCAAGTAGCCCTCGGAACAGACTGAGGAAAAGCACTTTCATTGAGATGCTTTGCCAAGCTTCTTAAAAATATCGAGTTTACGAAATACCAGCAAATATTTTTTCACCCAAACTTGATGATACTTGGTGGTAATGATCAGCACACAAATCCCACTTGGCTAACCAATTTTTGTTCATCTAGGATGAAGCATTCGTGTACAGTAGCAGTTTTTATATTTAGGTTTCCCTCTGTTCTCTCCTATATAGATAGATGAATTTGGAACTCTAAATCCAACATGGTTTGTAGTAGCTCTTTGAAACTTGACAAAATAAAGGAGTTCTCAGTTTTGTCTCTTTGGTTTGTTTCCTCTTCAAGTAGCCCTAGGCACAGCCTGTGGAAAAGCACTTTCATTGAGAGGGGTTGCCAATCTTCTAAGAAATAACGAGTTTCCGAAATACCAGCAAATATTTTTTGACCCAATCTTGATGATACTTGGTGGTAATGATCAGTACATAAATCCCACTTGGCTTACCAAATTTTGTTCTTCTAGGTTGAAGCGTTCGTCTACAGTAGCAGTTTTTATATTTAGGTTTCCCTCTGTTCTCTCCCATAAATAGATCAATTTGGAATCTAAATACAACATGGTTTGTAGCAGCTCTTTGAAACTTGACAAAATAAAGGAGTTCTCAGTTTTGTCTCTATGGATTGTTTCTCTTCAAGTAGCCCTAGGCAGAGACTGTGGAAAGCACTTTCATTGAGATGGGTTGCCAAGCTTCTAAGAAATAACGAGTTTCCGAAATACCAGCAAATATTTTTTCACACAATCTTGTTGATACTTGGTGGTAATGATCAGTACACAAAACCCACTTGGCTCACCAAATTTAGTTCTTCTAGTTTGAAGCGTTCATGTACAGTAGCAGTTTTTATATTTAGGTTTCCCTCTGTTCTCTCCTATATAGAGAGATGAATTTGGAACTCTAAATCCAACATGGTTTGTAGTAGCTTGTTGAAACTTGACAAAATAAAGGAGTTCTCAGATTTGTCTCTATGGTTTGTTTCCTCCTCAAGTAGCCCTATGCACAGACTGTGGAAAAGCACTTTCATTGAGAGCGGTTGCCAATCTTCTAAGAAATCACGAGTTTCCAAATACCAGCAAATATTTTTTCACCCAATCTTGATGATACTTGGTGGTAATGATCAGTACACAAATCCCACTTGGCTCACCAAATTTTGTTCTTCTAGGTTGAAGCGTTCGTCTACAGTATCAGATTTATATTTAGGTTTCCCTCTTGTCTCTCCTATATAGATAGATGAATTTGGAACTCTAAATCCAACATGGTTTGTAGTAGCTCTTTGAAACTTGACAAAATAAAGGAGTTCTCAGTTTTGTCTCTATGGTTTGTTTCCTCTTAAAGTAGCCCTAGGCACAGACTGTGAAATCACTTTCATTGTGATGGGTTGCCAAGCTTCTAAGAAATAACGAGTTTCCGAAATACTAGCAAATATTTTTCACCCAATCTTGATGATACTTGGTGGTAATGATCAGTACACAAATCCCACTTGGCTTACCAAATTTTGTTCTTCTATGTTGAAGCGTTCATCTACAGTAGCAGTTTTTATATTTAGGTTTCCCTCTGTTCTCTCCCATATAGATAGATGAATTTGGAACTCTAAAAACAACATGCTTTGTAGTAGCTCCTTGAAACTTGACAAAATAAAGGAGTTCTCAGTTTTGTCTCTATGGTTTGTTTCCTCTTCAAGTAGCCCTAGGCACAGACTGTGGAAAAGCACTTTCATTGAGAGGGGTTGCCAAGCTTCTAAGAAATAACGAGTTTCCGAAATACCAGCAAATATTTTTTCACCCAATCTTGATGATACTTGTTGCTAATGATCAGTACACAAATCCCACTTACCTCACCAAATTTAGTTCTTCTAGGTTGAAGCGTTCGTGTACAGTAGCAGTTTTTATATTTAGGTTTCCCTCTGTTCTCTCCTATACAGATAGATGAATTTGGAACTCTAAATCCAACATGGTTTGTAGTAGCTCTTTGAAACTTGACAAAATAAAGGTGATCTCAGTTTTTTCTCTCTGGTTTGTTTCCTCTTCAAGTAGCCCTAGGAACAGACTGTGGAAAAGCACTTTCATTGAGATGGTTTGCCAAGCTTCTAAGAAATATCGAGATTCCGAAATACCAGCAAATATTTTTTCACCCAAACTTGATGATACTTGGTAGTAATGATCAGCACACAAATCCCACTTGGCTAACCAATTTTTGTTCATCTAGGATGAAGCATTCGTGTACAGTAGCAATTTTTATATTTAGGTTTCCCTCTGTTCTCTCCTATATAGATAGATGAATTTGGAACTCTAAATCCAACATGGTTTGTAGTAGCTCTTTGAAACTTGACAAAATAAAGGAGTTCTCAGTTTTGTCTCTATGGTTTGTTTCCTCTTCAAGTAGCCCTAGGCACAGACTGTGGAAAGCACTTTCATTGAGATTGGTTGCCTAGCTTCTAAGAAATAACGAGTTTCCGAAATACCAGCAAATATTTCTTCACCCAATCTTGATGATACTTGGTGGTAGTGATCAGTACACAAATCCCACTTGCCTCACCAAATTTTGTTCTTCTAGGTTGAAGCGTTCGTCTACAGTAGCAGTTTTTATATTTAAGTTTCTCTCTGTTCTCTCCTATATAGGTAGATGAATTTGGAACTCTAAATCCAACATGGTTTGTAGTAGCTCTTTGAAACTTGAAAAAATAAAGGAGTTCTCAGATTTGTCTCTATGGTTTGTTTCCTCTTCAAGTAGCCCTAGGCACAGACTGTGGAAAAGCACTTTCATTGAGAGGGGTTGCCAAGCTTCTAAGAAATAACGAGTTTCCGAAATACCAGCAAATATTTTTTCACCCAATCTTGATGATACTTGGTGGTAATGATCAGTACACAAATCCCACTTGGCTTACCAAATTTTGGTCTTCTAGGTTGAAGCGTTCGTCTACAGTAGCAGTTTTAATATTTAGCTTTCCCTCTGTTCTCTCATACATAGATAGATGAATTTGGAACTCTAAATCCAACATGGTTTCTAGTAGCTCTTTGAAACTTGACAAAATAAAGGAGGTCTCAGTTTTCTCTCTATGGTTTGTTTCCTCTTAAAGTAGCCCTAGGCTCAGACTGTGGAAAGCACTTTCATTGAGAAGGGTTGCCAAGCTTCTAAGAAATAACGAGTTTCCGAAATACCAGCAAATATTTTTTCACCCAATCTTGATGATACTTCGTGGTAATGATCAGTTCACAAATACCACTTGGCTCAACAAATTTTGTTCTTCTAGGTTGAAGCGTTCGTCTACAGTAGCAGTTTTTATATTTAGGTTTCTCTCTGTTCTCTCCTATATAGATAGATGAATTTGGAACTCTAAATCCAACATGGTTTGTAGTAGCTCTTTGAAACTTGACAAAATAAAGGAGTTCTCAGTTTTGTCTCTATGGTTTGTTTCCTCTTCAAGTAACCCTAGGCACAGACCTTGGAAAAGCACTTTCATTGAGAGGGGTTGCCAAGCTTCTAAGAAATAACGAGTTTCCGAAATACCAGCAAATATTTTTTCACCCAAATTTCATGATTCTTGGTGGTAATGATCAGTACACAAATCCCACTTGGCTTACGAAGTTTTGTTCTTCTAGTTTGAAGCTTTCGTCTACAATAGCAGTTTTTATATTTAGGTTTCCCTCTGTTCTCTCCTATATAGATAGATGAATTTGGATCTCTAAATCCAACATGGTTTGTAGTAGCTCTTTGAAACTTGACAAAATAAAGGAGTTCTCAGATTTGTCTCTGTGGTTTGTTTCCTCTTCATGTAGCCCTAGGCACAGACTGTGGAATAGCACTTTCATTGAGAGGGGTTGCCAAGCTTCTAATAAATAACGAGTTTCCGAAATACCAGCAAATATTTTTTCACCCAATCTTGAGGATACTTGGTGGTAATGATCAGTACACAAATCCCACTTGGCTTACCAAATTTTGTTCTTCTAGGTTGATGCGTTCGTCTACAGTGCAGTTTTTATATTTAGGTTTCTCTCTGTTCTCTCCTATATAGGTAGATGAATTTGGAACTCTAAATCCAACATGGTTTGTAGTAGCTCTTTGAAACTTGACAAAATAAAGGAGTTCTCAGTTTTGTCTCTATGGTTTGTTTCCTCTTCAAGTAGCCATAGGCACAGACTGTGGAAAAGCACTTTCATTGAGAGGGGTTGCCAAGCTTCTAAGAAATAACGATTTTCCGAAATACCAGCAAATATTTTTTCACTCAATATTGATGATACTTGTTGCTACTGATCAGTACACAAATGCCACTTGGCTCACCAAATGTAGTTCTTCTAGGTTGAAGCGTTCGTGTACAGTAGCAATTTTATATTTAGGTTTCCCTCTGTTCTCTCCTATACAGATAGATGAATTTGGAACTCTAAATCCAACATGGTTTGTAGTAGCTCTTTGAAACTTGACAAAATAAAGGAGTTCTCAGATTTGTCTCTATGGATAGTTTCCTCTTAAAGTACCCCTAAGCACAGACTGTGGAAAGCACTTTCATTGAGAGGGGTTGCCAAGCTTTTTAGAAATAACGAGTTTCCGAAATACCAGCAAATATTTTTTCACCCAATCTTGATGATACTTGGTGGTAATGATCAGTACACAAATCCCACTTGGCTCACCAAATTTTGTTCTTCTAGTTTGAAGCGTTCGTCTACAGTAGCAGTTTTTATATTTAGGTTTCTCTCTGTTCTCTCATATATAGATAGATGAATTTGGAACTCTAAATCGAACATGGTTTGTAGCAGCTCTTTGAAACTTGACAAAATAAAGGAGTTCTCAGTTTTGTCTCTATGGATTGTTTCCTCTTCAAGTAGCCCTAGGCACAGACTGTAGAAAGCACTTTCATTGAGATGGGTTGCCAAGCTTCTAAGAAATAACGAGTTTCCGAAATACCAGCAAATATTTTTTCACACAATCTTGTTGATACTTGGTGGTAATGATCAGTACACAAAACCCACTTGGCTCACCAAATTTAGTTCTTCTAGGTTGAAGCGTTCATGTACAGTAGCAGTTTTTATATTTAGGTTTCCCTCTGTTCTCTCCTATATAGATAGATGAATTTGGAACTCTAAATCCAACATGGTTTGTAGTAGCTTGTTGAAACTTGACAAAAAAAGGAGTTCTCAGATTTGTCTCTATGGTTTGTTTCCTCTTCAAGTAGCCCTAGGCCCAGACTGTGGAAAAGCACTTTCATTGAGAGGGGTTGCCAATCTTCTAAGAAATAACGAGTTTCCGAAACACCAGCAAATATTTTTTCACCCAATCTTGATGATACTTGGTGGTAATGATCAGTACACAAATCCCACTTGGCTCACCAAATTTTGTTCTTCTAGGTTGAAGCGTTCGTCTACAGTAGCAGTTTTTATATTTAGGTTTCCCTCTGTTCTCTCCTATATAGAAAGATTAATTTGGAACTCTAAATCCAACATGGTTTGTAGTAGCTCTTTGAAACCTGACTAAATAAAGGAGTTCACAATTTTGTCTCTATGGTTTGTTTCCTCTTAAAGTAGCCCTAGGCACAGACGTTGAAAAAGACTTTCATTGAGAGGGGTTGCCAAGCTTCTAAGAAATAACGAGTTTCCGAAATACCAGCAAATATTTTTTCACACAATCTTGTTGATACTTGGTGGTAATGATCAGTATACAAATCCCACTTGGCTCACCAAATTTTGGTCTTCTAGTTTGAAGCGTTCGTCTACAGTAGCAGTTTTTATATTTAGGTTTCTCTCTGTTCTCTCCTATATAGATAGATGTATTTGGAACTCTAAATCCAACATGGTTTGTAGTAGCTCTTTGAAACTTGACAAAATAAAGGAGTTCTCTGATTTGTCTCTATGGTTTGTTTCCTCTTCAAGTAGCCCTAGGCACAGACTGTGGAAACGCACTTTCATTGAGAGGGGTTCCCAAGCTTCTAAGAAATAACGAGTTTCCGAAATACCAGCAAATATTTTTTCACCCAATCTTGATGATACTTAGTGGTCATGATCAGTACACAAATCCCACTTGGCTCAACAAATTTTGTTCTTCTAGGTTGAAGCGTTCGCCTACAGTAGAAGTTTTTATATTTAGGTTTCACTCTGTTCTCTCATATATAGATAGATGAATTTGGAACTCTAAATCCAACATGGTTTGTAGTAGCTCTTTGAAACTTGACAAAATAAAGGAGTTCTCAGTTTTGTCTCTATGGATTGTTTCCTCTTCAAGTAGCACTAGGCACAGACTGTGGAAAGCACTTTCATTGAGATGGGTTGCCAAGCTTCTAAGAAATAACGCGTTTCCGAAATACCAGCAAATATTTTTTCACACA
This sequence comes from Callospermophilus lateralis, assembly GCF_048772815.1. Taxonomy (NCBI): domain Eukaryota; kingdom Metazoa; phylum Chordata; class Mammalia; order Rodentia; family Sciuridae; genus Callospermophilus; species Callospermophilus lateralis. The sequence continues at coordinate 23,029 of NW_027516956.1, read as the reverse complement.
ATCTTGTTGATACTTTGTGGTAATGATCAGTACACAAATCCCTGTTGGCTCACCAAATTTAGTTCTTCTGAGTTGAAGCGTTCGTCTACAGTAGCAGTTTTTATATTTAGGTTTCCCTCTGTTCTCTCATATATAGATAGATGAATTTGGAACTCTAAATCCAACATGGTTTGTGGAAGCTCTTTGAAACTTGACAAAATAAAGGAGTTCTCAGTTTTGTCTCTATGGATTGTTTCCTCTTAAAGTAGCCCTACGCACAGACTGTGGAAAGCACTTTCATTGAGAGGGGTTGCCAAGCTTCTTAGAAATAACGAGTTTCCGAAATACCAGCAAATATTTTTTCACCCAATCTTGATGATACTTGGTGGTAATGATCAGTATACAATTCCCACTTGGCTCACCAAATTTTGGTCTTCTAGGTTGAAGCGTTCGTCTACAGTAGCAGTTTTTATATTTAGGTTTCTCTTTGTTCTCTCCTATATAGATAGATGAATTTGGAACACTAAATCCAACATGGTTTGTAGTAGCTCTTTGAAACTTGACAAAATAAAGGAGTTCTCAGTTTTGTCTCTATGGTTTGTTTCCTCTTCAAGTAACCCTAGGCACAGACCTTGGAAAAGCACTTTCATTGAGAGGGGTTGCCAAGCTTCTAAGAAATAACGAGTTTCCGAAATACCAGCAAATATTTTTTCACCCAAATTTCATGATTCTTGGTGGTAATGATCAGTACACAAATCCCACTTGGCTTACGAAGTTTTGTTCTTCTAGTTTGAAGCTTTCGTCTACAATAGCAGTTTTTATATTTAGGTTTCCCTCTGTTCTCTCCTATATAGATAGATGAATTTGGATCTCTAAATCCAACATGGTTTGTAGTAGCTCTTTGAAACTTGACAAAATAAAGGAGTTCTCAGATTTGTCTCTGTGGTTTGTTTCCTCTTCAAGTAGCCCTAGGCACAGACTGTGGAATAGCACTTTCATTGAGAGGGGTTGCCAAGCTTCTAATAAATAACGAGTTTCCGAAATACCAGCAAATATTTTTTCACCCAATCTTGAGGATACTTGGTGGTAATGATCAGTACACAAATCCCACTTGGCTTACCAAATTTTGTTCTTCTAGGTTGAAGCTTTCGTCTACAGTAGCAGTTTTTATATTTAGGTTTCTCTCTGTTCTCTCCTATATAGGTAGATGAATTTGGAACTCTAAATCCAACATGGTTTGTAGTAGCTCTTTGAAACTTGACAAAATAAAGGAGTTCTCAGTTTTGTCTCTATGGTTTGTTTCCTCTTCAAGTAGCCATAGGCACAGACTGTGGAAAAGCACTTTCATTGAGAGGGGTTGCCAAGCTTCTAAGAAATAACGATTTTCCGAAATACCAGCAAATATTTTTTCACTCAATATTGATGATACTTGTTGCTACTGATCAGTACACAAATGCCACTTGGCTCACCAAATGTAGTTCTTCTAGGTTGAAGCGTTCGTGTACAGTAGCAATTTTATATTTAGGTTTCCCTCTGTTCTCTCCTATACAGATAGATGAATTTGGAACTCTAAATCCAACATGTTTGTAGTAGCTCTTTGAAACTTGACAAAATAAAGGAGTTCTCAGATTTGTCTCTATGGATAGTTTCCTCTTAAAGTAGCCCTAAGCACAGACTGTGGAAAGCACTTTCATTGAGAGGGGTTGCCAAGCTTTTTAGAAATAACGAGTTTCCGAAATACCAGCAAATATTTTTTCACCCAATCTTGATGATACTTGGTGGTAATGATCAGTACACAAATCCCACTTGGCTCACCAAATTTTGTTCTTCTAGGTTGAAGCGTTCGTCTACAGTAGCAGTTTTTATATTTAGGTTTCTCTCTGTTCTCTCATATATAGATAGATGAATTTGGAACTCTAAATCGAACATGGTTTGTAGCAGCTCTTTGAAACTTGACAAAATAAAGGAGTTCTCAGTTTTGTATCTATGGATTGTTTCCTCTTCAAGTAGCCCTAGGCACAGACTGTGGAAAGCACTTTCATTGAGATGGGTTGCCAAGCTTCTAAGAAATAACGAGTTTCCGAAATACCAGCAAATATTTTTTCACACAATCTTGTTGATACTTGGTGGTAATGATCAGTACACAAAACCCACTTGGCTCACCAAATTTAGTTCTTCTAGGTTGAAGCGTTCATGTACAGTAGCAGTTTTTATATTTAGGTTTCCCTCTGTTCTCTCCTATATAGATAGATGAATTTGGAACTCTAAATCCAACATGGTTTGTAGTAGCTTGTTGAAAGTTGACAAAAAAAAGGAGTTCTCAGATTTGTCTCTATGGTTTGTTTCCTCTTCAAGTAGCCCTAGGCCCAGACTGTGGAAAAGCACTTTCATTGAGAGGGGTTGCCAATCTTCTAAGAAATAACGAGTTTCCGAAATACCAGCAAATATTTTTTCACCCAATCTTGATGATACTTGGTGGTAATGATCAGTACACAAATCCCACTTGGCTCACCAAATTTTGTTCTTCTAGGTTGAAGCGTTCGTCTACAGTAGCAGTTTTTATATTTAGGTTTCCCTCTGTTCTCTAGTATATAGAAAGATGAATTTGGAACTCTAAAACCAACATGGTTTGTATTGCTCTTTGAAACTTGACAAAATAAAGGAGTTCTCAGTTTTTCGCTATGGTTTGTTTCCTCTTCAAGTAGCCCCAGGCACAGACTGTGGAAAAGCACTTACATTGAGAGGGGTTCCCAAGCTTCTAAGAAATAACGAGTTTCCGAAATACCAGCAAATATTTTCTCATCCAATCTTGATGATACTTGGTGGTAATGATCAGTACACAAATCCCACTTGGCTCACCAAATTTTGTTCTTCTAGGTTGAAGCGTTCGTCTACAGTAGCAGTTTTTATATTTAGGTTTCACTCTGTTCTCTCATATATAGATAGATGAATTTGGAACTCTAAATCCAACATGGTTTGTAGTAGCTCTTTGAAACTTGACAAAATAAAGGAGTTCTCAGGTTTGTCTCTATGGTTTGTTTCCTCTTCAAGTAGCACTAGGAACAGACTGTGGAAAAGCACTTTCATTGAGAGGGGTTGCCAAGCTTCTAAGAAATAACGAGTTTCCGAAATACCAGCAAATATTTTTTCACACAATCTTGTTGATACTTGGTGGTAATGATCAGTATACAAATCCCACTTGGCTCACCAAATTTTGGTCTTCTAGTTTGAAGCGTTCGTCTACAGTAGCAGTTTTTATATTTAGGTTTCTCTCTGTTCTCTCCTATATAGATAGATGAATTTGGAACTCTAAATCCAACATGGTTTGTAGTAGCTCTTTGAAACTTGACAAAATAAAGGAGTTCTCTGATTTGTCTCTATGGTTTTTTTCCTCTTCAAGTAGCCCTAGGCACAGACTGTGGAAAAGCACTTTCATTGTGAGGGGTTCCCAAGCTTCTAAGAAATAACGAGTTTCCGAAATACCAGCAAATATTTTTTCACCCAATCTTGATGATACTTAGTGGTCATGATCAGTACACAAATCCCACTTGGCTCAACAAATTTTGTTCTTCTAGGTTGAAGCGTTCGCCTACAGTAGCAGTTTTTATATTTAGGTTTCACTCTGTTCTCTCATATATAGATAGATGAATTTGGAACTCTAAATCCAACATGGTTTGTAGTAGCTCTTTGAAACTTGACAAAATAAAGGAGTTCTCAGTTTTGTCTCTATGGATTGTTTCCTCTTCAAGTAGCCCTAGGCACAGACTGTGGAAAGCACTTTCATTGAGATGGGTTGCCAAGCTTCTAAGAAATAACGCGTTTCCGAAATACCAGCAAATATTTTTTCACACAATCTTGTTGATACTTTGTGGTAATGATCAGTACACAAATCCCACTTGGCTCACCAAATTTAGTTCTTCTACGTTGAAGCGTTCGTCTACAGTAGCAGTTTTTATATTTAGGTTTCCCTCTGTTCTCTCATATATAGATAGATGAATTTGGAACTCTAAATCCAACATGGTTTGTAGCAGCTCTTTGAAACTTGACAAAATAAAGGAGTTCTCAGTTTTGTCTCTATGGATTGTTTCCTCTTAAAGTAGCCCTACGCACAGACTGTGGAAAGCACTTTCATTGAGAGGGGTTGCCAAGCTTCTTAGAAATAACGAGTTTCCGAAATACCAGCAAATATTTTTTCACCCAATCTTGATGATACTTGGTGGTAATGATCAGTATACAAATCCCACTTGGCTCACCAAATTTTGGTCTTCTAGGTTGAAGCGTTCGTCTACAGTAGCAGTTTTTATATTTAGGTTTCTCTTTGTTCTCTCCTATATAGATAGATGAATTTGGAACACTAAATCCAACATGGTTTGTAGTAGCTCTTTGAAACTTGACAAAATAAAGGAGTTCTCAGATTTGTCTCTATGGTTTGTTTCCTCTTCAAGTAGCCCTAGGCACAGACTGTGGAAAAGCACTTTCATTGAGAGGGGTTCCCAAGCTTCTAAGAAATAACGATTTTCCGAAATACCATCAAATATTATTTCACCCAATCTTGATGATACTTGGTGGTCCTGATCAGTACAGAAATCCCAATTGGCTCACTAAATTCTGTTCTTCTAGGTTGAAGCGTTCGTCTACAGTAGCAGTTTTTATATTTAGGTTTCACTCTGTTCTCTCATATATAGATAGATGAATTTGGAACTCTAAATCCAACATGGTTTGTAGTAGCTCTTTGAAACTTGACAAAATAAAGGAGTTCTCAGATTTGTCTCTATGGTTTGTTTCCTCTTCAAGTAGCCCTAGGCACAGACTGTGGAAAAGCACTTTCATTGAGAGGGGTTGCCAAGCTTCTAAGAAATAACGAGTTTCCGAAATACCAGCAAATATTTTTTCACCCAATCTTGATGATACTTGGTGGTAATGATCAGTACACAAATCCCACTTGGCTCACCAAATTTTGTTCTTTTAGGTTGAAGCGTTCGTCTACAGTAGCAGTTTTTATATCTAGGTTTTCCTCTGTTCTCTCCTATATAGATAGATGAATTTGGAACTCTAAATCCAACATGGTTTGTAGTAGCTCTTTGAAACTTGACAAAATAAAGGAGTTCTCAGTTTTGTCTCTATGATTTGTTTCCTCTTCAAGTAGCCCTAGGCACAGACTGTGGAAAGCACTTTCATTGAGATGGGTTGCCAAGCTTCTAAGAAATAACGAGTTTCCGAAATACCAGCAAATATTTTTTAACCCAATCTTGATGATACTTGGTGGTAATGATTAGTACACAAATCCTACTTGGCTCACCAAATTTTGTTCTTCTAGGTTGAAGCATTCGTCTACAGTAGCAGTTTTTATGTTTAGGTTTCTCTCTGTTCTCTCCTATATAGATAGATGAATTTGGAACTCTAAATCCAACATGGTTTGTAGTAGCTCTTTGAAACTTGACAAAATAAAGGAGTTCTCAGATTCGTCTCTACGGTTTGTTGCGTTTTCAAGTAGCCCAAGGCACAAACTGTGGAAAAGCACTTTCATTGAGAGGGGTTGCCAAGCTTCTAAGAAATAACGAGTTTCCGAAATACCAGCAAATATTTTTTCACCCAATCTTGATGATACTTGTTGCTAATGATCAGTACACATATCCCACTTGGTTCACCAAATTTTGTTCTTCTAGGTTGAAGCGTTCGTGTACAGTAGCAGTTTTTATATTTAGGTTTCCCTCTGTTCTCTCCTATACAGATAGATGAATTTGGAACTCTAAACCAACATGGTTTGTAGTACGTCTTTGAACTTGACAAAATAAAGGAGTTCTCAGTTTTGTCTCTATGGTTTGTTTCATCTTCAAGTAGGCCTAGGCACAGACTGTGGAAAGCACTTTCATTGAGAGGGGTTGCCAAGCTTCTAAGAAATAACGAGTTTCCGAAATAACAGCAAAAATTTTTTCACCAATCTTGATGATACTTGGAGGTAGTGATCAGTACACAAATCCCACTTGGCTTACCAATTTTGTTCTTCTAGGTTGAAGCTTTCGTCTACAGTAGCAGTTTTTATATTTAGGTTTCTCTCTGTTCTCTCCTATATAGGTAGATGAATTTGGAACTCTAAATCCAACATGGTTTGTAGTAGCTCTTTGAAACTTGACAAAATAAGGAGTTCTCAGTTTTGTCTCTATGGTTTGTTTCCTTTCAAGTAGCCATAGGCACAGACTGTGGAAAAGCACTTTCATTGAGAGGGGTTGCCAAGCTTCTAAGAAATAACGATTTTCCGAAATACCAGCAAATATTTTTTCACTCAATATTGATGATACTTGTTGCTACTGATCAGTACACAAATGCCACTTGGCTCACCAAATGTAGTTCTTTATTTTGAAGCGTTCGTGTACAGTAGCAATTTTATATTTAGGTTTCCCTCTGTTCTCTCCTATACAGATAGATAAATTTGGAACTCTAAATCCAACATGTTTGTAGTAGCTCTTTGAAACTTGACAAAATAAAGGAGTTCTCAGATTTGTCTCTATGGATAGTTTCCTCTTAAAGTAGCCCTAAGCACAGACTGTGGAAAGCACTTTCATTGAGAGGGGTTGCCAAGCTTTTTAGAAATAACGAGTTTCCGAATACCAGCAAATATTTTTTCACCCAATCTTGATGATACTTGGTGGTAATGATCAGTACACAAATCCACTTGGCTCACCAAATTTTGTTCTTCTAGGTTGAAAGCGTTCGTCTACAGTAGCAGTTTTTATATTTAGGTTTCTCTCTGTTCTCTCATATATAGATAGATGAATTTGGAACTCTAAATCGAACATGGTTTGTAGCAGCTCTTTGAAACTTGACAAAATAAAGGAGTTCTCAGTTTTGTATCTATGGATTGTTTCCTCTTCAAGTAGCCCTAGGCACAGACTGTGGAAAGCACTTTCATTGAGATGGGTTGCCAAGCTTCTAAGAAATAACGAGTTTCCGAAATACCAGCAAATATTTTTTCACACAATCTTGTTGATACTTGGTGGTAATGATCAGTACACAAAACCACTTGGCTCACCAAATTTAGTTCTTCTAGGTTGAAGCGTTCATGTACAGTAGCAGTTTTTATATTTAGGTTTCCCTCTGTTCTCTCCTATATAGATAGATGAATTTGGAACTCTAAATCCAACATGGTTTGTAGTAGCTTGTTGAAACTTGACAAAAAAAAGGAGTTCTCAGATTTGTCTCTATGGTTTGTTTCCTCTTCAAGTAGCCCTAGGCCCAGACTGTGGAAAATCACTTTCATTGAGAGGGGTTGCCAATCTTCTAAGAAATAACGAGTTTCCGAAATACCAGCAAATATTTTTTCACCCAATCTTGATGATACTTGGTGGTAATGATCAGTACACAAATCCCACTTGGCTCACCAAATTTTGTTCTTCTAGGTTAGCGTTTCGTCTACAGTAGCAGTTTTTATATTTAGGTTTTCCCTCTGTTCTCTCCTATATAGAAAGATGAATTTGGAACTCTAAAACCAACATGGTTTGTATTGCTCTTTGAAACTTGACAAAATAAAGGAGTTCTCAGTTTTTCGCTATGGTTGTTTCCTCTTCAAGTAGCCCCAGGCACAGACTGTGGAAAAGCACTTACATTGAGAGGGGTTCCCAGCTTCTAAGAAATAACGAGTTTCCGAAATACCAGCAAATATTTTCTCATCCAATCTTGATGATACTTGGTGGTAATGATCAGTACACAAATCCCACTTGGCTCACCAAATTTTGTTCTTCTAGGTTGAAGCGTTCGTCTACAGTAGCAGTTTTTATATTTAGGTTTCACTCTGTTCTCTCATATATAGATAGATGAATTTGGAACTCTAAATCCAACATGGTTTGTAGTAGCTCTTTGAAACTTGACAAAATAAAGGAGTTCTCAGATTTGTCTCTATGGTTTGTTTCCTCTTCAAGTAGCCCTAGGCACAGACTGTGGAAAAGCACTTTCATTGAGAGGGGTTCCCAAGCTTCTAAGAAATAACGAGTTTCCGAAATACCAGCAAATATTTTTTCACACAATCTTGTTGATACTTGGTGGTAATGATCAGTATACAAATCCCACTTGGCTCACCAAATTTTGGTCTTCTAGTTTGAAGCGTTCGTCTACAGTAGCAGTTTTTATATTTAGGTTTCTCTCTGTTCTCTCCTATATAGATAGATGAATTTGAAAACTCTAAATCCAACATGGTTTGTAGTAGCTCTTTGAAACTTGACAAAATAAAGGAGTTCTCTGATTTGTCTCTATGGTTTGTTTCCTCTTCAAGTAGCCCTAGGCACAGACTGTGGAAAAGCACTTTCATTGAGAGGGGTTCCCAAGCTTCTAAGAAATAACGAGTTTCCGAAATACCAGCAAATATTTTTTCACCCAATCTTGATGATACTTAGTGGTCATGATCAGTACACAAATCCACCTTGGCTCAACAAATTTTGTTCTTCTAGGTTGAAGCGTTCGCCTACAGTAGCAGTTTTTATATTTAGGTTTCACTCTGTTCTCTCATATATAGATAGATGAATTTGGAACTCTAAATCCAACATGGTTTGTAGTAGCTCTTTGAAACTTGACAAAATAAAGGAGTTCTCAGTTTTGTCTCTATGGATTGTTTCCTCTTCAAGTAGCCCTAGGCACAGACTGTGGAAAGCACTTTCATTGAGATGGGTTGCCAAGCTTCTAAGAAATAACGCGTTTCCGAAATACCAGCAAATATTTTTTCACACAATCTTGTTGATACTTTGTGGTAATGATCAGTACACAAATCCCACTTGGCTCACCAAATTTAGTTCTTCTACGTTGAAGCGTTCGTCTACAGTAGCAGTTTTTATATTTAGGTTTCCCTCTGTTCTCTCATATATAGATAGATGAATTTGGAACTCTAAATCCAACATGGTTTGTAGCAGCTCTTTGAACTTGACAAAATAAAGGAGTTCTCAGTTTTGTCTCTATGGATTGTTTCCTCTTAAAGTAGCCCTACGCACAGACTGTGGAAAGCACTTTCATTGAGAGGGGTTGCCAAGCTTCTTAGAAATAACGAGTTTCCGAAATACCAGCAAATATTTTTTCACCCAATCTTGATGATACTTGGTGGTAATGATCAGTATACAAATCCCACTTGGCTCACCAAATTTTGGTCTTCTAGGTTGAAGCGTTCGTCTACAGTAGCAGTTTTTATATTTAGGTTTCTCTTTGTTCTCTCCTATATAGATAGATGAATTTGGAACACTAAATCCAACATGGTTTGTAGTAGCTCTTTGAAACTTGACAAAATAAAGGAGTTCTCAGATTTGTCTCTATGGTTTGTTTCCTCTTCAAGTAGCCCTAGGCACAGACTGTGGAAAAGCACTTTCATTGAGAGGGGTTCCCAAGCTTCTAAGAAATAACGATTTTCCGAAATACCATCAAATATTATTTCACCCAATCTTGATGATACTTGGTGGTCCTGATCAGTACAGAAATCCCAATTGGCTCACTAAATTCTGTTCTTCTAGGTTGAAGCGTTCGTCTACAGTAGCAGTTTTTATATTTAGGTTTCACTCTGTTCTCTCATATATAGATAGATGAATTTGGAACTCTAAATCCAACATGGTTTGTAGTAGCTCTTTGAAACTTGACAAAATAAAGGAGTTCTCAGATTTGTCTCTATGGTTTGTTTCCTCTTCAAGTAGCCCTAGGCACAGACTGTGGAAAAGCACTTTCATTGAGAGGGGTTGCCAAGCTTCTAAGAAATAACGAGTTTCCGAAATACCAGCAAATATTTTTTCACCCAATCTTGATGATACTTGGTGGTAATGATCAGTACACAAATCCCACTTGGCTCACCAAATTTTGTTCTTTTAGGTTGAAGCGTTCGTCTACAGTAGCAGTTTTTATATCTAGGTTTTCCTCTGTTCTCTCCTATATAGATAGATGAATTTGGAACTCTAAATCCAACATGGTTTGTAGTAGCTCTTTGAAACTTGACAAAATAAAGGAGTTCTCAGTTTTGTCTCTATGATTTGTTTCCTCTTCAAGTAGCCCTAGGCACAGACTGTGGAAAGCACTTTCATTGAGATGGGTTGCCAAGCTTCTAAGAAATAACGAGTTTCCGAAATACCAGCAAATATTTTTTAACCCAATCTTGATGATACTTGGTGGTAATGATTAGTACACAAATCCTACTTGGCTCACCAAATTTTGTTCTTCTAGGTTGAAGCATTCGTCTACAGTAGCAGTTTTTATGTTTAGGTTTCTCTCTGTTCTCTCCTATATAGATAGATGAATTTGGAACTCTAAATCCAACATGGTTTGTAGTAGCTCTTTGAAACTTGACAAAATAAAGGAGTTCTCAGATTCGTCTCTACGGTTTGTTGCGTTTTCAAGTAGCCCAAGGCACAAACTGTGGAAAAGCACTTTCATTGAGAGGGGTTGCCAAGCTTCTAAGAAATAACGAGTTTCCGAAATACCAGCAAATATTTTTTCACCCAATCTTGATGATACTTGTTGCTAATGATCAGTACACATATCCCACTTGGTTCACCAAATTTTGTTCTTCTAGGTTGAAGCGTTCGTGTACAGTAGCAGTTTTTATATTTAGGTTTCCCTCTGTTCTCTCCTATACAGATAGATGAATTTGGAACTCTAAATCCAACATGGTTTGTAGTACGTCTTTGAAACTTGACAAAATAAAGGAGTTCTCAGTTTTGTCTCTATGGTTTGTTTCATCTTCAAGTAGGCCTAGGCACAGACTGTGGAAAGCACTTTCATTGAGAGGGGTTGCCAAGCTTCTAAGAAATAACGAGTTTCCGAAATAACAGCAAATATTTTTTCACCCAATCTTGATGATACTTGGAGGTAGTGATCAGTACACAAATCCCACTTGCCTCACCAAATTTTGTTCTTCTAGGTTGAAGCGTTCGTCTACAGTAGCAGTTTTTATATTTAAGTTTCTCTCTGTTCTCTCCTATATAGGTAGATGAATTTGGAACTCTAAATCCAACATGGTTTGTAGTAGCTCTTTGAAACTTGACAAAATAAAGGAGTTCTCAGATTTGTCTCTATGGTTTGTTTCCTCTTCAAGTAGCCCTAGGCACAGACTGTGGAAAAGCACTTTCATTGAGAGGGGTTGCCAAGCTTCTAAGAAATAACGAGTTTCCGAAATACCAGCAAAATTTTTTCACCCAATCTTGATGATACTTGGTGGTAATGATCAGTACACAAATCCCACTTGGCTTACCAAATTTTGGTCTTCTAGGTTGAAGCGTTCGTCTACAGTAGCAGTTTTAATATTTAGCTTTCCCTCTGTTCTCTCATATATAGATAGATGAATTTGGAACTCTAAATCCAACATGGTTTCTAGTAGCTCTTTGAAACTTGACAAAATAAAGGAGGTCTCAGTTTTCTCTCTATGGTTTGTTTCCTCTTAAAGTAGCCCTAGGCTCAGACTGTGGAAAGCACTTTCATTGAGAAGGGTTGCCAAGCTTCTAAGAAATAACGAGTTTCCGAAATACCAGCAAATATTTTTTCACCCAATCTTGATGATACTTCGTGGTAATGATCAGTTCACAAATCCCACTTGGCTCAACAAATTTTGTTCTTCTAGGTTGAAGCGTTCGTCTACAGTAGCAGTTTTTATATTTAGGTTTCTCTCTGTTCTCTCCTATATAGATAGATGAATTTGGAACTCTAAATCCAACATGGTTTGTAGTAGCTTTTTGAAACTTGACAAAATAAAGGAGTTCTCAGTTTTGTCTCTATGGTTTGTTTCCTCTTCAAGTAACCCTAGGCACAGACCTTGGAAAAGCACTTTCATTGAGAGGGGTTGCCAAGCTTCTAAGAAATAACGAGTTTCCGAAATACCAGCAAATATTTTTTCACCCAAATTTCATGATTCTTGGTGGTAATGATCAGTACACAAATCCCACTTGGCTTACGAAGTTTTGTTCTTCTAGTTTGAAGCTATCGTCTACAATAGCAGTTTTTATATTTAGGTTTCCCTCTGTTCTCTCCTATATAGATAGATGAATTTGGATCTCTAAATCCAACATGGTTTGTAGTAGCTCTTTGAAACTTGACAAAATAAAGGAGTTCTCAGATTTGTCTCTGTGGTTTGTTTCCTCTTCAAGTAGCCCTAGGCACAGACTGTGGAATAGCACTTTCATTGAGAGGGGTTGCCAAGCTTCTAATAAATAACGAGTTTCCGAAATACCAGCAAATATTTTTTCACCCAATCTTGAGGATACTTGGTGGTAATGATCAGTACACAAATCCCACTTGGCTTACCAAATTTTGTTCTTCTAGGTTGAAGCTTTCGTCTACAGTAGCAGTTTTTATATTTAGGTTTCTCTCTGTTCTCTCATATATAGGTAGATGAATTTGGAACTCTAAATCCAACATGGTTTGTAGTAGCTCTTTGAAACTTGACAAAATAAAGGAGTTCTCAGTTTTGTCTCTATGGTTTGTTTCCTCTTCAAGTAGCCATAGGCACAGACTGTGGAAAAGCACTTTCATTGAGAGGGGTTGCCAAGCTTCTAAGAAATAACGATTTTCCGAAATACCAGAAAATATTTTTTCACTCAAAATTGATGATACTTGTTGCTACTGATCAGTACACAAATGCCACTTGGCTCACCAAATGTAGTTCTTCTAGGTTGAAGCGTTCGTGTACAGTAGCAATTTTATATTTAGGTTTCCCTCTGTTCTCTCCTATACAGATAGATGAATTTGGAACTCTAAATCCAACATGGTTTGTAGTAGCTCTTTGAAACTTGACAAAATAAAGGAGTTCTCAGATTTGTCTCTATGGATAGTTTCCTCTTAAAGTAGCCCTAGGCACAGACTGTGGAAAAGCACTTTCATTGAGAGGGGTTGCCAAGCTTCTAAGAAATAACGAGTTTCCGAAATACCAGCAAATATTTTTTCACCCAATCTTGATGATACTTGGTGGTAATGATCAGTACACAAATCCCACTTGGCTCACCAAATTTTGTTCTTTTAGGTTGAAGCGTTCGTCTACAGTAGCAGTTTTTATATCTAGGTTTTCCTCTGTTCTCTCCTATATAGATAGATGAATTTGGAACTCTAAATCCAACATGGTTTGTAGTAGCTCTTTGAAACTTGACAAAATAAAGGAGTTCTCAGTTTTGTCTCTATGATTTGTTTCCTCTTCAAGTAGCCCTAGGCACAGACTGTGGAAAGCACTTTCTTTGAGATGGGTTGCCAAGCTTCTAAGAAATAACGAGTTTCCGAAATACCAGCAAATATTTTTTAACCCAATCTTGATGATACTTGGTGGTAATGATTAGTACACAAATCCTACTTGGCTCACCAAATTTTGTTCTTCTAGGTTGAAGCATTCGTCTACAGTAGCAGTTTTTATATTTAGGTTTCTCTCTGTTCTCTCCTATATAGATAGATGAATTTGGAACTCTAAATCCAACATGGTTTGTAGTAGCTCTTTGAAACTTGACAAAATAAAGGAGTTCTCAGATTTGTCTCTATGGTTTGTTGCGTTTTCAAGTAGCCCAAGGCACAAACTGTGGAAAAGCACTTTCATTGAGAGGCGTTGCCAAGCTTCTAAGAAATAACGAGTTTCCGAAATACCAGCAAATATTTTTTCACCCAATCTTGATGATACTTGGTGGTAATGATCAGTACACAAATCCTACTTGGCTCACCAAATTTTGTTTTTCTAGGTTGAAGCGTTCGTCTACAGTAGCAGTTTTTATATTTAGGTTTCCCTCTGTTCTCTCCCATATAGATAGATGAATTTGGAACTCTAAATCCAACATGGTTTGTAGTAGCTCTTTGAAACTTGACAAAATAAAGGAGTTCTCAGTTTTGTCTCTATGGTTTGTTTCCTCTTCAAGTAGCCCTATGCACAGACTGTGGAAAAGCAGTTTCATTGAGAGGGGTTGCCAAGCTTCTAAGAAATTATGAGTTTCCGAAATACCAGCAAATATTTTTTCACCCAATCGTGATGATACTTGGTGCTGATGATCAGTACACAAATCCCACTTGGCTTACCAAATTTTGTTCTTCTAGGTTGAAGCGTTCGTCTACAGTAGCAGTTTTTATATTTAGGTTTCCCTTGTTCTCTCCTATGTACATAGATGAATTTGGAACTCTAAATCCAACATGGTTTGTAGTAGCTCCTTGAAACTTGACAAAATAAAGGAGTTCTCAGTTTTGTCTCTATGGTTTGTTTCCTCTTTAAGTAGCCCTAGGCACAGACTGTGGAAAAGCACTTTCATTGAGAGGGGTCTCCAAGCTTCTAAGAAATAACGAGTTTCCGAAATACTAGCAAATATTTTTTGACCCAATCTTGATGATACTTGGTGGTAATGATCAGTACACAAATCCCACTTGGCTCACCAAATTTTGTTCTTTTAGGTTGAAGCGTTCGTCTACAGTAGCAGTTTTTATATTTAGGTTTCCCTCTGTTCTGTCCTATATAGATAGATGAATTTGGAACTCTAAATCCAACATGGTTTGTAGTAGCTCTTTGAAACTTGACAAAATAAAGGAGTTCTCAGTTTTGTCTCTATGGTTTGTTTCCTCTTCAAGTAGCCCTAGGCACAGACTGTGGAAAGCACTTTCATTGAGATGGGTTGCCAAGCTTCTAAGAAATAACTAGTTTCCGAAATACCAGCAAATATTTTTTCACCCAATCTTGATGATACTTGGTGTAATGATCAGTACACAAATCCCACTTGGCTCACCAAGTTTTGTTCTTCTAGGTTGAAGCGTTCGTCTACAGTAGCAGTTTTTATATTTAGGTTTCTCTCTGTTCACTCCTATATAGATAGATGAATTTGGAACTCTAAATCCAACATGGTTTGTAGTAGCTCTTTGAAACTTGACAAAATAAAGGAGTTCTCAGTTTTGTCTCTATGGTTTGTTTCCTCTTCAAGTAGCCCTAGGCACAGACTGTGGAAAAGCACTTTCATTGAGAGGGGTTGCCAAGCTTCTAAGAAATTACGAGTTTCCGAAATACCAGCAAATATTTTTTCACCCAATCTTGATGATACTTGGTGCTAATGATCAGTACACATCCCACTTGGCTCACCAAATTTTGTTCTTCTAGGTTGAAGCGTTCGTCTACAGTAGCAGTTTTTATATTTAGGTTTCCCTCTGTTCTCTCCAATATAGATAGATGAATTTGGAACTCTAAATCCAACATGCTTTGTACTAGCTCTTTGAAACTTTAGAAAATAAAGGAGTTCTCAGATTTGCCTCTATGGTTTGTTTCCTCTTCAAGTAGCCCTGGGCACAGACTGTGGAATAGCACTTTCATTGAAGGGGTTGCCAAGCTTCTAAGCAATAACGAGTTTCCGAAATACTAGCAAATATTTATTCACCCAATCTTGATGATACTTGGTGGTAATGATCAGTACACAAATCCCACTTGGCTTACCAAATTTTGTTCTTCTAGGTTGACGCGTTCGTCTACAGTAGCAGTTTTTATATTTAAGTTTCCCTCTGTTCTCTCCTATATAGATAGATGAATTTGGAACTCTAAATCCAACATGGTTTGTAGGAGCTCTTTGAATCTTGACATAATAAAGGAGTTCTCAGATTTGTCTCTAAGGTTTGTTTCCTCTTCAAGTAGCCCTAGGCACAGACTTTGGAAAAGCACTTTCATTGAGAGGGGTTGCCAAGCTTCTAAGAAATAACGAGTTTCAGAAATACCAGCAAATATTTTTTCACCCAATCTTGATGATATTTGTTGCTAATGATCAGTACACATATCCCACTTGGCTCACCAAATTTAGTTCTTCTAGGTTGAAGCGTTCGTGTACAGTAGCAGTCTTTATATTTAGGTTTCCCTCTGTTCTCTCCTATACAGATAGATGAATTTGGAACTCTAAATCCAACATGGTTTGTAGTAGCTCTTTGAAACTTGACAAAATAAAGGAGTTCTCAGTTTTGTCTCTATGGATTGTTTCCTCTTCAAGTAGCCCTAGTCACAGACTGTGGAAAAGCACTTTCATTGAGAGGGGTTGCCAAGCTTCTAAGAAATTACGAGTTTCCGAAATACCAGCAAATATTTTTTCACCCAATCTTGATGATGCTTGGTGCTAATGATCAGTACACAAATCCCACTTGGCTCACCAAATTTTGTTCTTCTAGGTTGAGGCGTTCGTCTGCAGTAGCAGTTTTTATATTTATGTTTCCCTCTGTTCTCTCCAATATAGATAGATGAATTTGGAACTCTAAATCGAACATGGTTTGTAGTAGCTCTTTGAAACTTGACAAAATAAAGGAGTTCTCAGTTTTGTCTCTATGGTTTGTTTCCTCTTCAAGTAGCCCTAGGCACAGACTGTGTAAAAGCACTTTCATTGAGAGGGGTTGCCAAGCTTCTAAGAAATAACGAGTTTCCGAAATACCAGCAAATATTTTTTCACACAATCTTGATGATACTTGGTGGTAATGATCAGTACACAAATCCCACTTGGCTCACCAAATTTTGTTCTTTTCGGTTGAAGCGTTCGTCTACAGTAGCAGTTTATATATTTAGGTTTCCCTCTGTTCTGTCCTATATACATAGATGAATTTGGAACTCTAAATCCAACATGGTTTGTAGTAGCTCTTTGAAACTTGACAAAATAAAGGAGTTCTCAGTTTTGTCTCTATGCTTTGTTTCCTCTTCAAGTAGCCCTAGGCACAGACTGTGTAAAAGCACTTTCATTGAGAGGGGTTGCCAAGCTTCTAAGAAATAACGAGTTTCCGAAATACCAGCAAATATTTTTTCACACAATCTTGATGATACTTGGTGGTAATGATCAGTACACAAATCCCACTTGGCTCACCAAATTTTGTTCTTTTCGGTTGAAGCGTTCGTCTACAGTATCAGTTTATATATTTAGGTTTCCCTCTGTTCTGTCCTATATACATAGATGAATTTGGAACTCTAAATCCAACATGGTTTGTAGTAGCTCTTTGAAACTTGACAAAATAAAGGAGTTCTCAGTTTTGTCTCTATGGTTTGTTTCCTCATCAAGTAGCCCTAGGCACAGACTGTGGAAAGCACTTTCATTGAGATGGGTTGCCAAGCTTCTAAAAAATAACTAGTTTCCGAAATACCAGCAAATATTTTTTCACCCAATCTTGATGATACTTGGTGGTAATGATCAGTACACAAATCCCACTTGGCTCACCAAATTTTGTTCTTCTAGGTTGAAGCGTTCGTCTACAGTAGCAGTTTTTATATTTAGGTTTCTCTGTTCTCTCCTATATAGATAGATGAATTTGGAACTCTAAATCCAACATGGTTTGTAGTAGCTCTTTGAAACTTGACAAAATAAAGGAGTTCTCAGTTTTGTCTCTATGGTTTGTTTCCTCTTCAAGTAGCCCTAGGCACAGACTGTGGAAAAGTACTTTCATTGAGAGGGGTTGCCAAGCTTCTAAGAAATAACGAGTTTCCGAAATACCAGCAAATATTTTTTCACCCAATCTTGATGATACTTGGTGGTAATGATCAGTATACAATTCGCACTTGGCTCACCAAATTTAGTTCTTCTAGGTTGAAGCGTTCGTGTACAGTAGCAGTTTTTATATTTAGGTTTCCCTCTGTTCTCTCCTATATAGATAGATGAATTTGAAACTCTAAATCCAACATGGTTTGTAGTAGCTCTTTGAAACTTGACAAAATAAAGGAGTTCTCAGTTTTGTCTCTATGATTTGTTTCCTCTTCAAGTAGCCCTAGGCACAGACTGTGGAAAGCACTTTCATTGAGATGGGTTGCCAAGCTTCTAAGAAATAACGAGTTTCGAAAACCAGCAAATATTTTTTAACCCAATCTTGATGATACTTGGTGGTAATGATTAGTACACAAATCCTACTTGGCTCACCAAATTTTGTTCTTCTAGGTTGAAGCATTCGTCTACAGTAGCAGTTTTTATATTTAGGTTTCTCTCTGTTCTCTCCTATATAGATAGATGAATTTGGAACTCTAAATCCAACATGGTTTGTAGTAGCTCTTTGAAACTTGACAAAATAAAGGAGTTCTCAGATTTGTCTCTATGGTTTGTTTCATCTTCAAGTAGGCCTAGGAACAGACTGTGGAAAGCACTTTCATTGAGAGGGGTTGCCAAGCTTCTAAGAAATAACGAGTTTCCGAAATACCAGCAAATATTTTTTCACCCAATCTTGATGATACTTGGTGGTAATGATCAGTACACAAATCCTACTTGGCTCACCAAATTTTGTTTTTCTAGGTTGAAGCGTTCGTCTACAGTAGCAGTTTTTATATTTAGGTTTCCCTCTGTTCTCTCCCATATAGATAGATGAATTTGGAACTCTAAATCCAACATGGTTTGTAGTAGCTCTTTGAAACTTGACAAAATAAAGGAGTTCTCAGTTTGTCTCTATGGTTTGTTTCCTCTTCAAGTAGCCCTAGGCACAGACTGTGGAAAAGCAGTTTCATTGAGAGGGGTTGCCAAGCTTCTAAGAAATTATGAGTTTCCGAAATACCAGCAAATATTTTTTCACCCAATCGTGATGATACTTGGGTGCTGATGATCAGTACACAAATCCCACTTGGCTCACCAAATTTTGTTCTTCTAGGTTGAAGTGTTCGTCTACAGTAGCAGTTTTTATATTTAGGTTTCCCTTGTTCTCTCCTTATACATAGATGAATTTGGAACTCTAAATCCAACATGGTTTGTAGTAGCTCCTTGAAACTTGACAAAATAAAGGAGTTCTCAGTTTTGTCTCTATGGTTTGTTTCCTCTTCAAGTAGCCCTAGGCACAGACTGTGGAAAAGCACTTTCATTGAGAGGGGTCTCCAAGCTTCTAAGAAATAACGAGTTTCCGAAATACCAGCAAATATTTTTTGACCCAATCATGATGATACTTGGTGGTAATGATCAGTACACAAATCCCACTTGGCTCACCAAATTTTGTTCTTTTAGGTTGAAGCGTTCGTCTACAGTAGCAGTTTTTATATTTAGGTTTCCCTCTGTTCTGTCCTATATACATAGATGAATTTGGAACTCTAAATCCAACATGGTTTGTAGTAGCTCTTTTGAAACTTGACAAAAAAAGGAGTTCTCAGTTTTGTCTCTATGGTTTGTTTCCTCTTCAAGTAGCCCTAGGCACAGACTGTGGAAAAGCACTTTCATTGAGAGGGGTTGCCAAGCTTCTAAGAAATTACGAATTTCCGAAATACCAGCAAATATTTTTTCACCCAATCTTGATGAACTTGGTGCTAATGATCAGTACACATCCCACTTGGCTCACCAAATTTTGTTCTTCTAGGTTGAAGCGTTCGTCTACAGTAGCAGTTTTTATATTTAGGTTTCCCTCTGTTCTCTCCAATATAGATAGATGAATTTGGAACTCTAAATCCAACATGCTTTGTACTAGCTCTTTGAAACTTTAGAAAATAAAGGAGTTCTCAGATTTGCCTCTATGGTTTGTTTCCTCTTCAAGTAGCCCTGGGCACAGACTGTGGAATAGCACTTTCATTGAAGGGGTTGCCAAGCTTCTAAGCAATAACGAGTTTCCGAATACTAGCAAATATTTTTTCACCCAATCTTGATGATACTTGGTGGTAATGATCAGTACACAAATCCACTTGGCTTACCAAATTTTGTTCTTCTAGGTTGACGCGTTCGTCTACAGTAGCAGTTTTTATATTTAAGTTTCCCTCTGTTCTCTCCTATATAGATAGATGAATTTGGAACTCTAAATCCAACATGGTTTGTAGTAGCTCTTTGAATCTTGACATAATAAAGGAGTTCTCAGATTTGTCTCTATGGTTTGTTTCCTCTTCAAGTAGCCCTGGGCACAGACTGTGGAAAAGCACTTTCATTGAGAGGGGTTGCCAAGCTTCTAAGAAATAACGAGTTTCAGAAATACCAACAAATATTTTTTCACCCCATCTTGATGATACTTGTTGCTAATGATCAGTACACATATCACACTTGGCTCACCAAATTTAGTTCTTCTAGTTGAAGCGTTCGTGTACAGTAGCAGTTTTTATATTTAGGTTTCCCTCTGTTCTCTCCTATACAGATAGATGAATTTGGAACTCTAAATCCAACATGGTTTGTAGTAGCTCTTTGAAACTTGACAAAATAAAGGAGTTCTCAGTTTGTCTCTATGGATTGTTTCCTCTTCAAGTAGCCCTAGGCACAGACTGTGGAAAAGCACTTTCATTGAGAGGGGTTGCCAAGCTTCTAAGAAATTACGAGTTTCCGAAATACCAGCAAATATTTTTTCACCCAATCTTGATGATTACTTGGTGCTAATGATCAGTACACAAATCCCACTTGGCTCACCAAATTTTGTTCTTCTAGGTTGAAGCGTTCGTCTACAGTAGCAGTTTTTATATTTAGGTTTCCCTCTGTTCTCTCCAATATAGATAGATGAATTTGGAACTCTAAATCGAACATGGTTTGTAGTAGCTCTTTGAAACTTTACAAAATAAAGGAGTTCTCAGATTTGCCTCTATGGTTTGTTTCCTCTTCAATTAGCCCTGGGCACAGACTGTGGAATAGCACTTTCATTGAAGGGGTTGCCAAGCTTCTAAGAAATAACGAGTTTCCGAAATACTAGCAAATATTTTTTCACCCAATCTTGATGATACTTGGTGGTAATGATCAGTACACAAATCCCACTTGGCTTACCAAATTTTGTTCTTCTAGGTTGAAGCGTTCGTCTACAGTAGCAGTTTTTATATTTAAGTTTCCCTCTGTTCTCTCCTATATAGATTGATGAATTTGGAACTCTAAATCCAACATGGTTTGTAGTAGCTCTTTGAAACTTGACAAAATAAAGGAGTTCTCAGATTTGTCCTTATGGTTTGTTTCCTCTTCAAGTAGCCCTAGGCACAGACTGTGGAAATGCACTTTCATTGATAGGGTTGCCAAGCTTCTAAGAAATAACCAGTTTCCGAAATACCAGCAAATATTTTTTCACCCAATCTTGATGATACTTGGTGGTAATGATCAGTACACAAATCCCACTTGGCTCACCAAATTTTGTTCTTTTAGGTTGACGAGTTCGTCTACAGTAGCAGTTTTTATATTTAGGTTTCCCTCTGTTCTCTCCTATATAGATAGATGAATTTGGAACTCTAAATCCAACATGGTTTGTAGTAGCTCTTTGAAACTTGACAAAATAAAGGAGTTCTCAGTTTTGTCTCTATGGTTTGTTTCCTCTTCAAGTAGGCCCTAGGCACAGACTGTGGAAAAGTACTTTCATTGAGAGGGGTTGCCAAGCTTCTAAGAAATAACGAGTTTCCGAAATACCAGCAAATATTTTTTCACCCAATCTTGATGATACTTGGTGGTAATGATCAGTACACAATTCGCACTTGGCTCACCAAATGTAGTTCTTCTAGGTTGAAGCGTTCGTGTACAGTAGCAGTTTTTATATTTAGGTTTCCCTCTGTTCTCTCCTATATAGATAGATGAATTTGGAACTCTAAATCCAACATGGTTTGTAGTAGCTCTTTGAAACTTGACAAAATAAAGGAGTTCTCAGATTTGTCTCTATGGTTTGTTTCCTCTTCAAGTAGCCCTAGGCACAGACTGTGGAAATGCACTTTCATTGATAGGGGTTGCCAAGCTTCTAAGAAATAACCAGTTTCCGAAATACCAGCAAATATTTTTTCACCCAATCTTGATGATACTTGGTGGTAATGATCAGTACACAAATCCCACTTGGCTCACCAAATTTTGTTCTTTTAGGTTGATGAGTTCGTCTACAGTAGCAGTTTTTATATTTAGGTTTCCCTCTGTTCTCTCCTATATAGATAGATGAATTTGGAACTCTAAATCCAACATGCTTTGTAGTAGCTCTTTGAAACTTTACAAAATAAAGGAGTTCTCAGATTTGCCTCTATGGTTTGTTTCCTCTTCAAGTAGCCCTGGGCACAGACTGTGGAATAGCACATTCATTGAAGGGGTTGCCAAGCTTCTAAGCAATAACGAGTTTCCGAAATACAAGCAAATATTTTTTCACCCAATCTTGATGATACTTGGTGGTAATGATCAGTACACAAATCCCACTTGGCTTACCAAATTTTGTTCTTCTAGGTTGACGCATTCGTCTACAGTAGCAGTTTTTATATTTAAGTTTCCCTCTGTTCTCTCCTATATAGATAGATGAATTTGGAACTTTAAATCCAACATGGTTTGTAGTAGCTCTTTGAATCTTGACATAATAAAGGAGTTCTCAGATTTGTCTCTATGGCTGGTTTCCTCTTCAAGTAGCCCTAGGCACAGACTGTGGAAAAGCACTTTCATTGAGAGGGGTTTCCAAGCTTCTAAGAAATAACGAGTTTCCGAAATACCAGCAAATATTTTTTCACCCAATCTTGATGATACTTGTTGCTAATGATCAGTACACATATCCCACTTGGCTCACCAAATTTAGTTCTTCTAGGTTGAAGCGTTCGTGTACAGTAGCAGTTTTTATATTTAGGTTTCCCTCTGTTCTCTCCTATACAGATAGATGAATTTGGAACTCTAAATCCAACATGGTTTGTAGTAGCTCTTTGAAACTTGACAAAGTAAAAGAGTTCTCAGTTTTTGTCTCTATGGATTGTTTCCACTTCAAGTAGCCCTAGGCACAGACTGTGGAAGCACTTTCATTGAGATGGGTTGCCAAGCTTCTAAGAAATAACGCGTTTCCGAAATACCAGCAAATATTTTTTCACACAATCTTGTTGATACTTGGTGGTAATGATCAGTACACAAATCCACTTGGCTCACCAAAATTTAGTTCTTCTAGATTGAAGCGTTCGTGTACAGTAGCAGTTTTTATATTTAGGTTTCCCTCTGTTCTCTCCTGTATAGATAGATGAATTTGGAACTCTAAATCCAACATGGTTTGTAGTAGCTCTTTGAAACTTGACAAAATAAAGGAGTTCTCAGTTTTGTCTCTATGGTTTGTTTCCTCTTCAAGTAGCCCTAGGCACAGACTGTGTAAAAGCACTTTCATTGAGAGGGGTTGCCAAGCTTCTAAGAAATAACGAGTTCCGAAATACCAGCAAATATTTTTTCACACAATCTTGATGATACTTGGTGGTAATGATCAGTACCACAAATCCCCACTTGGCTCACCA
>NW_027516955.1:0-50682 GCF_048772815.1 Callospermophilus lateralis | reverse complement strand
TCAAACACATCTATCTATATAGCAGAAAACAGAGTGAAACCTAAAAATTCAAAGTGTTACTGGAAACGAACGCTTGAACCTAGAAGATTGAAAGTTGGGCAGCCAAGTGGGATTAGTGACCTCATCGTTACCACCAAGTATCATCAAGATTTGGTGAAAAAATGTTTGGTGAGATTTCACCAAACTAGTAGTTTTTTGGAAGCATGGCAACCCCTTTCAAACGAAAGTGTTCTTCGCCAGTCTCTGCATGGGTACTTCAAGAGGAAACAAACCATAGAGATAGAACTTAGAACTACTTCATTTTGTCAAGTTTCACGGAGCTAGCACAAACCGTGTTTGATTTAGAGTTTCAAACACATCTATCTATATAGCAGAAAACAGAGTGAAACCTAAAAATTCAAACTGTTACTGGAAACGACGCTTGAACCTAGAAGAGTGAAAGTTGGGCAGCCAAGTGGGATTAGTGAACTGATCATTACCACCAAGTATCATCAAGATTTGGTGAAAAAATGTTTGCTGAGATTTCAGCAAACTAGTAGATTTTGGAAGCTTGGCAACCCCTTTCAAACGAAAGTGTTTTTCGCCAGTCTCTGCATGGGGTACTTCAAGAGGAACAAACCATAGAGATAGAACTTAGAACTACTTCATTTGGTCAAGTTTCAAGGAGCTAGCACAAACCGTGTTTGATTTAGAGTTTCAACACATCTATCTATATAGCAAAGCAGAAACAGTGAAACCTAAAAATTCAAAGTGTTACTGGAAACGAACGCTTGGACCTAGAAGAGTGAAAATTGGGCAGCCAAGTGCGCTTGGTGAACTGATCATTACCACCAAGTATCATCAAGATTTGGTGAAAAAATGTTTGCTGAGATTTCAGCAAACTAGTAGTTTTTTGGAAGCTTGGCAACCCCTTTCAAACGAAAGTGTTCTTCGCCAGTCTCTGCATGGGGTACTTCAAGAGGAAACAAACCATAGAGATAGAACTTAGAACTACTTCATTTGGTCAAGTTTCACGGAGCTAGCACAAACCGTGTTTGATTTAGAGTTTCAAACACATCTATCTATATAGCAGAAAACAGAGTGAAACCTAAAAATTCAAACTGTTACTAGAAACGAACGCTTGAACCTAGAAGAGTGAAAGTTGGGCAGCCAAGTGGGATTAGTGAACTGATCATTACCACCAAGTATCATCAAGATTTGGTGAAAAAATGTTTGGTGAGATTTCAGCAAACTAGTAGTTTTTTGGAAGCATGGCAACCCCTTTCAAACGAAAGTGTTCTTCGCCAGTCTCTGCATGGGGTACTTCAAGAGGAAACAAACCATAGAGATAGAACTTAGAACTACTTCATTTTGTAAAGTTTCACGGAGCGAGCACAAACCGTGTTTGATTTAGAGTTTCAAACACATCTATCTATATAGCAGAAAACAGAGTAAAACCTAAAAATTCAAACTGTTACTGGAAACGAACGCTTGAACCTAGAAGAGTGAAAGTTGGGCAGCCAAGTGGGATTAGTGAACTGATCATTACCACCAAGTATCATCAAGATTTGGTGAAAAAATGTTTGGTGAGATTTCAGCAAACTAGAAGTTTTTTGGAAGCATGGCAAGCCCTTTCAAACGAAAGTGTTCTTCGCCAGTCTCTGCATGGGGTACTTCAAGAGGAAACAAACCATAGAGATAGAACTTAGAACTACTTCATTTTGTCAAGTTTCACGGAGCTAGCACAAACCGTGTTTGATTTAGAGTTTCAAACACATCTATCTATATAGCAGAAAACAGAGTGAAACCTAAAAATTCAAACTGTTACTGGAAACGATCGCTTGAACCTAGAAGAGTGAAAGTTGGGCAGCCAAGTGGGATTAGTGAACTGATCATTATCACCAAGTATCATCAAGATTTGGTGAAAAAATGTTTGCTGAGATTTCAGCAAACTAGTAGTTTTTTGGAAGCATGGCAACCCCTGTCAAACGAAAGTGTTTTTCGCCAGTTTCTGCATGGTGTACTTCAAGAGGAAACAAACCATAGAGATAGAACTTAGAACTACTTCATTTTGTCAAGTTTCAAGGAGCTAGCACAAACCGTGTTTGATTTAGAGTTTCAAACACATCTATCAATATAGCAGAAAACAGAGTGAAACCTAAAAATTCAAACTGTTACTGGAAACGAACGCTTGAACCTAGAAGAGAGAAAATTGGGCAGCCAAGTGGGCTTAGTGAACTGATCATTACCACCAAGTATCATCAAGACTTGGTGAAAAAATGGTTGCTGAGATTTCAGCAAACGAGTAGTTTTTTGGAAGCATGGCAACCCCTTTCAAACGAAAGTGTTCTTCGCCAGTCTCTGCATGGGGTACTTCAAGAGGAAACAAACCATAGAGATAGAACTTAGAACTACTTCATTTTGTCAAGTTTCACGGAGCTAGCACAAACCGTGTTTGATTTAGAGTTTCAAACACATCTATCTGTATAGCAGAAAACAGAGTGAAACCTAAAAATTCAAACTGTTACAGGAAACGAACGCTTGAACCTAGAAGAGTGAAAGTTGGGCAGCCAAGTGGGATTAGTGAACTGATCAT
This sequence comes from Callospermophilus lateralis, assembly GCF_048772815.1. Classification (NCBI taxonomy): domain Eukaryota; kingdom Metazoa; phylum Chordata; class Mammalia; order Rodentia; family Sciuridae; genus Callospermophilus; species Callospermophilus lateralis. Next base: position 48,107 of record NW_027516955.1, on the reverse strand, counting down.
TACCACCAAGTATCATCAACATTTGGTGAAAAAATGTTTGCTGAGATTTCAGCAAACTAGTAGTATTTTGGAAGCATGGCAACCCCTTTCAAACGAAAGTGTTCTTCGCCAGTCTCTGCATGGGGTACTTCAAGAGGAAACAAACCATAGAGATAGAACTTAGAACTACTTCATTTTGTCAAGTTTCACGGAGCTAGCACAAACCGTGTTTGATTTAGAGTTTCAAACACATCTATCTATATAGCAGAAAACAGAGTGAAACCTAAAAATTCAAACTGTTACTGGAAACGAACGCTTGAACCTAGAAGAGTGAAAGTTGGGCAGCCAAGTGGGATTAGTGAACTGATCATTACCACCAAGTATCATCAAGATTTGGTGAAAAAATGTTTGGTGAGATTTCAGCAAACTAGTAGTTTTTTGGAAGCTTCGCAACCCCTTTAAAACGAAAGTGTTCTTCGCCAGTCTCTGCATGCGGTACTTCAAGAGGAAACAAACCGTAGAGATAGAACTTAGAACTACTTCATTTTGTCAAGTTTCAAGGAGCTAGCACAAACCGTGTTTGATTTAGAGTTTCAACACATCTATCTATATAGCAGAAAACAGAGTGAAACCTAAAAATTCAAAGTGTTACTGGAAACGAACGCTTGAACCTAGAAGAGTGAAAATTGGGCAGCCAAGTGGGCTTAGTGAACTGATCATTACCACCAAGTATCATCAAGATTTGGTGAAAAAATGTTTGCTGAGATTTCAGCAAACGAGTAGTTTTTTGGAAGCTTGGCAACCCCTTTCAAACGAAAGTGTTCTTCGCCAGTCTCTGCATGGGGTACTTCAAGAGGAAACAAACCATAGAGATAGAACTTAGAACTACTTCATTTGGTCAAGTTTCAAGGAGCTAGCACAAACCGTGTTTGATTTAGAGTTTCAACATATCTATCTATATAGCAGAAAACAGAGTGAAACCTAAAAATTCAAAGTGTTACTGGAAACGAACGCTTGAACCGAGAAGAGTGAAAATTGGGCAGCCAAGTGGGCTTAGTGAACTGATCATTACCACCAAGTATCATCAAGATTTGGTGAAAAAATGGTTGCTGAGATTTCAGCAAACGAGTAGTTTTTTGGAAGCTTGGCAACCCCTTTCAAACGAAAGTGTTCTTCGCCATTCTCTGCATTTGGTACTTCAAGAGGAAACAAACCATAGAGATAGAACTTAGAACTACTTCATTTTGTCAAGTTTCACGGAGCTAGCACAAACCGTGTTTGATTTAGAGTTTCAAACACATGTATCTGTATAGCAGAAAACAGAGTGAAACCTAAAAATTCAAACTGTTACTGGAAACGAACGCTTGAACCTAGAAGAGTGAAAGTTGGGAAGCCAAGTGGGATTAGTGAACTGATCATTACCACCAAGTATCATCAAGATTTGGTGAAAAAATGTTTGCTGAGATTTCAGCAAACTAGTAGTTTTTTGGAAGCATGGCAACCCCTTTCAAACGAAAGTGTTTTTCGCCAGTCTCTGCATGGGGTACTTCAAGAGGAAACAAACCATAGAGATAGAACTTAGAACTACTTCATTTTGTCAAGTTTCACGGAGCTAGCACAAACCGTGTTTGATTTAGAGTTTCAAACACATCTATCTATATAGCAGAAAACAGAGTGAAACCTAAAAATTCAAACTGTTACTGGAAACGATCGCTTGAACCTAGAAGAGTGAAAGTTGGGCAGCCAAGTGGGATTAGTGAACTGATCATTATCACCAAGTATCATCAAGATTTGGTGAAAAAATGTTTGCTGAGATTTCAGCAAACTAGTAGTTTTTTGGAAGCATGGCAACCCCTCTCAAACGAAAGTGTTTTTCGCCAGTTTCTGCATGGGGTACTTCAAGAGGAAACAAACCATAGAGATAGAACTTAGAACTACTTCATTTTGTCAAGTTTCAAGGAGCTAGCACAAACCGTGTTTGATTTAGAGTTTCAAACACATCTATCAATATAGCAGAAAACAGAGTGAAACCTAAAAATTCAAACTGTTACTGGAAACGAACGCTTGAACCTAGAAGAGAGAAAATTGGGCAGCCAAGTGGGCTTAGTGAACTGATCATTACCACCAAGTATCATCAAGATTTGGTGAAAAAATGGTTGCTGAGATTTCAGCAAACGAGTAGTTTTTTGGAAGCATGGCAACCCCTTTCAAACGAAAGTGTTCTTCGACAGTCTCTGCATTTGGTACTTCAAGAGGAAACAAACCATAGAGATAGAACTTAGAACTACTTCATTTTGTCAAGTTTCACGGATCTAGCACAAACCGTGTTTGATTTAGAGTTTCAAACACATCTATCTGTATAGCAGAAAACAGAGTGAAACCTAAAAATTCAAACTGTTACTGGAAACGAACGCTTGAACCTAGAAGAGTGAAAGTTGGGAAGCCAAGTGGGATTAGTGAACTGATCATTACCACCAAGTATCATCAAGATTTGGTGAAAAAATGTTTGCTGAGATTTCAGCAAACTAGTAGTTTTTTGGAAGCATGGCAACCCCTTTCAAACGAAAGTGTTTTTCGCCAGTCTCTGCATGGGGTACTTCAAGAGGAAACAAACCATAGAGATAGAACTTAGAACTACTTCATTTTGTCAAGTTTCAAGGAGCTAGCACAAACCGTGTTTGATTTAGAGTTTCAAACACATCTATCTATATAGCAGAAAACAGAGTGAAACCTAAAAATTCAAAGTGTTACTGGAAACGAACGCTTGAACCTAGAAGAGTGAAAATTGGGCAGCCAAGTGGGCTTAGTGAACTGATCATTACCACCAAGTATCATCAAGATTTGGTGAAAAAATGTTTGCTGAGATTTCAGCAAACGAGTAGTTTTTTGGAAGCTTGGCAACCCCTTTCAAACGAAAGTGTTCTTCGCCAGTCTCTGCATGGGGTACTTCAAGAGGAAACAAACCATAGAGATAGAACTTAGAACTACTTCATTTTGTCAAGTTTCACGGAGCTAGCACAAACCGTGTTTGATTTAGAGTTTCAAACACATCTATCTATATAGCAGAAAACAGAGTGAAACCTAAAAATTCAAACTGTTACAGGAAACGAACGCTTGAACCTAGAAGAGTGAAAGTTGGGCAGCCAAGTGGGATTAGTGAACTGATCATTACCACCAAGTATCATCAAGATTTGGTGAAAAAATGTTTGGTGAGATTTCAGCAAACTAGTAGTTTTTTTGAAACATGGCAACCCCTTTCAAACGAAAGTGTTCTTCGCCAGTCTCTGCATGGGGTACTTCAAGAGGAAACAAACCATAGAGATAGAACTTAGAACTACTTCATTTTGTCAAGTTTCACGGAGCTAGCACAAACCGTGTTTGATTTAGAGTTTCAAACACATCTATCTATATAGCAGAAAACAGAGTGAAACCTAAAAATTCAAAGTGTTACTGGAAACGAACGCTTGAACCTAGAAGAGTGAAAGTTGGGCAGCCAAGTGGGATTAGTGAACTGATCATTACCACCAAGTATCATCAAGATTTGGTGAAAAAATGTTTGCTGAGATTTCAGCAAACTAGTAGTTTTTTGGAAGCTTCGCAACCCCTTTAAAACGAAAGTGTTCTTCGCCAGTCTCTGCATGCGGTACTTCAAGAGGAAACAAACCGTAGAGATAGAACTTAGAACTACTTCATTTTGTCAAGTTTCAAGGAGCTAGCACAAACCGTGTTTGATTTAGAGTTTCAACACATCTATCTATATAGCAGAAAACAGAGTGAAACCTAAAAATTCAAAGTGTTACTGGAAACGAACGCTTGAACCTAGAAGAGTGAAAATTGGGCAGCCAAGTGGGCTTAGTGAACTGATCATTACCACCAAGTATCATCAAGATTTGGTGAAAAAATGTTTGCTGAGATTTCAGCAAACGAGTAGTTTTTTGGAAGCTTGGCAACCCCTTTAAAACGAAAGTGTTCTTCGCCAGTCTCTGCATGGGGTACTTCAAGAGGAAACAAACCATAGAGATAGAACTTAGAACTGCTTCATTTGGTCAAGTTTCAAAGAGCTAGCAAAAACCGTGTTTGATTTAGAGTTTCAAAACATCTATCTATATAGCAGAAAACAGAGTGAAACCTAAAAATTCAAAGTGTTACTGGAAACGAACGCTTGAACCTAGAAGAGTGAAAATTGGGCAGCCAAGTGGGCTTAGTGAACTGATCATTACCACCAAGTATCATCAAGATTTGGTGAAAAAATGTTTGCTGAGATTTCAGCAAACGAGTAGTTTTTTGGAAGCTTGGCAACCCCTTTCAAACGAAAGTGTTCTTTGCCAGTCTCTGCATGGGGTACTTCAAGAGGAAACAAACCATAGAGATAGAACTTAGAACTACTTCATTTTGTCAAGTTTCACGGAGCTAGCACAAACCGTGTTTGATTTAGAGTTTCAAACACATCTATCTATATAGCAGAAAACAGAGTGAAACCTAAAAATTTCAAACTGTTACTGGAAACGAACGCTTGAACCTAGAAGAGTGAAAGTTGGGCAGCAAAGTGGGATTAGTGAACTGATCATTACCACCAAGTATCATCAAGATTTGGTGAAAAAATGTTTGCTGAGATTACAGCAAACTAGTAGTTTTTTGGAAGCATGGCAACCCCTTTCAAACGAAAGTGTTTTTCGCCAGTCTCTGCATGGGGTACTTCAAGAGGAAACAAACCATAGAGATAGAACTTAGAACTACTTCATTTTGTCAAGTTTCAAGGAGCTAGCACAAACCGTGTTTGATTTAGAGTTTCAAACACATCTATCTATATAGCAGAAAACAGAGTGAAACCTAAAAATTCAAAGTGTTACTGGAAACGAACGCTTGAACCTAGAAGATTGAAAGTTGGGCAGCCAAGTGGGATTAGTGAACTGATCATTACCACCAAGTATCATCAAGATTTGGTGAAAAAATGTTTGGTGAGATTTAGGCAAACTAGTAGTTTTTTGGAAGCATGGCAACCCCTTTCAAACGAAAGTGTTCTTCGCCAGTCTCTGCATGGGGTACTTCAAGAGGAAACAAACCATAGAGATAGAACTTAGAACTACTTCATTTTGTCAAGTTTCACGGAGCTAGCACAAACTGTGTTTGATTTAGAGTTTCAAACACATCTATCTATATAGCAGAAAACAGAGTGAAACCTAAAAATTCAAACTGTTACTGGAAACGAACGCTTGAACCTAGAAGAGTGAAAGTTGGGCAGCCAAGTGGGATTAGTGAACTGATCATTACCAAGAAGTATCATCAAGATTTGGTGAAAAAATGTTTGGTGAGATTTCAGCAAACTAGTAGTTTTTTGGAAGCATGGCAACCCCTTTCAAACGAAAGTTTTCTTCGCCAGTCTCTGCATGGGGTACTTCAAGAGGAAACAAACCATAGAGATAGAACTTAGAACTACTTCATTTTGTAAAGTTTCACGGAGCGAGCACAAACCGTGTTTGATTTAGAGTTTCAAACACATCTATCTATATAGCAGAAAACAGAGTGAAACCTAAAAATTCAAACTGTTACTGGAAACGAACGCTTGAACCTAGAAGAGTGAAAGTTGGGCAGCCAAGTGGGATTAGTGAACTGATCATTACCACCAAGTATCATCAAGATTTGGTGAAAAAATGTTTGGTGAGATTTCAGCAAACTAGTAGTTTTTTGGAAGCATGGCAACCCCTTTCAAACGAAAGTGTTCTTCGCCAGTCTCTGCATGGGGTACTTCAAGAGGAAACAAACCATAGAGATAGAACTTAGAACTACTTCATTTTGTCAAGTTTCACGGAGCTAGCACAAACCGTGTTTGATTTAGAGTTTCAAACACATCTATCTATATAGCAGAAAACAGAGTGAAACCTAAAAATTCAAACTGTTACTGGAAACGATCGCTTGAACCTAGAAGAGTGAAAGTTGGGCAGCCAAGTGGGATTAGTGAACTGATCATTATCACCAAGTATCATCAAGATTTGGTGAAAAAATGTTTGCTGAGATTTCAGCAAACTAGTAGTTTTTTGGAAGCATGGCAACCCCTCTTAAACGAAAGTGTTTTTCGCCAGTTTCTGCATGGGGTACTTCAAGAGGAAACAAACCATAGAGATAGAACTTAGAACTGCTTCATTTGGTCAAGTTTCAAGGAGCTAGCAAAAACCGTGTTTGATTTAGAGTTTCAACACATCTATCTATATAGCAAAAAACAGAGTGAAACCTAAAAATTCAAAGTGTTACTGGAAACGAACGCTTGAACCTAGAAGAGTGAAAATTGGGCAGCCAAGTGGGCTTAGTGAACTGATCATTACCACCAAGTATCATCAAGATTTGGTGAAAAAATGTTTGCTGAGATTTCAGAAAACGAGTAGTTTTTTGGAAGCTTGGCAACCCCTTTCAAACGAAAGTGTTCTTCGCCAGTCTCTGCATGGGGTACTTCAAGAGGAAACAAACCATAGAGATAGAACTTAGAACTACTTCATTTGGTCAAGTTTCAAGGAGCTAGCACAAACCGTGTTTGATTTAGAGTTTCAACATATCTATCTATATAGCAGAAAACAGAGTGAAACCTAAAAATTCAAAGTGTTACTGGAAACGAACGCTTGAACCTAGAAGAGTGAAAATTGGGCAGCCAAGTGGGCTTAGTGAACTGATCATTAGCACCAAGTATCATCAAGATTTGGTGAAAAAATGTTTGCTGAGATTTCAGCAAACTAGTAGTTTTTTGGAAGCTTGGCAACCCCTTTCAAACGAAAGTGTTCTTCGCCAGTCTCTGCATGGGGTACTTCAAGAGGAAACAACCATAGAGATAGAACTTAGAACTACTTCATTTTGTCAAGTTTCACGGAGCTAGCACAAACCGTGTTTGATTTAGAGTTTCAAACACATCTATCTATATAGCAGAAAACAGAGTGAAACCTAAAAATTCAAACTGTTACTGGAAACGAACGCTTGAACCTAGAAGAGTGAAAATTGGGCAGCCAAGTGGGCTTAGTGAACTGATCATTACCACCAAGTATCATCAAGATTTGGTGAAAAAATGGTTGCTGAGATTTCAGCAAACGAGTAGTTTTTTGGAAGCTTGGCAACCCCTTTCAAACGAAAGTGTTCTTCGCCAGTCTCTGCATTTGGTACTTCAAGAGGAAACAAACCATAGAGATAGAACTTAGAACTACTTCATTTTGTCAAGTTTCACGGAGCTAGCACAAACCGTGTTTGATTTAGAGTTTCAAACACATCTATCTGTATAGCAGAAAACAGAGTGAAACCTAAAAATTCAAACTGTTACTGGAAACGAACGCTTGAACCTAGAAGAGTGAAATTTGGGCAGCCAAGTGGGATTAGTGAACTGATCATTACAACCAAGTATCATCAAGATTTGGTAAAAAAATGGTTGCTGAGATTTCAGCAAACGAGTAGTTTTTTGGAAGCTTGGCAACCCCTTTCAAACGAAAGTGTTCTTCGCCAGTCTCTGCATTTGGTACTTCAAGAGGAAACAAACCATAGAGATAGAACTTAGAACTACTTCATTTGGTCAAGTTTCAAGGAGCTAGAAGAAACCGTGTTTGATTTAGAGTTTCAAACACATCTATCTATATAGCAGAAAACAGAGTGAAACCTAAAAATTCAAAGTGTTACTGGAAACGAACGCTTGAAAATAGAAGAGTGAAAATTGGGCAGCCAAGTGGGCTTAGTGAACTGATCTTTACCACCAAGTATCATCAAGATTTGGTGAAAAAATGTTTGCTGAGATTTCAGCAAACGAGTAGTTTTTTGGAAGCTTGGCAACCCCTTTAAAACGAAAGTGTTCTTCGCCAGTCTCTGCATGGGGTACTTCAAGAGGAAACAAACCATAGAGATAGAACTTAGAACTACTTCATTTTGTCCAGTTTCACGGAGCTAGCACAAACCGTGTTTGATTTAGAGTTTCAAACACATCTATCTATATAGCAGAAAATAGAGTGAAACCTAAAAATTCAAACTGTTACTGGAAACGAACGCTTGAACCTAGAAGAGTGAAAGTTGGGCAGCCAAGTGGGATTAGTGAACTGATCATTACCACCAAGTATCATCAAGATTTGGTGAAAAAATGTTTGCTGAGATTTCAGCAAACTAGTAGTTTTTTGGAAGCATGGCAACCCCTTTCAAACCAAAGTGTTTTTCGCCAGTCTCTGCATGGGGTACTTCAAGAGGAAACAAACCATAGAGATAGAACTTAGAACTACTTCATTTTATCAAGTTTCAAGGAGCTAGCACAAACCGTGTTTGATTTAGAGTTTCAAACACATCTATCTATATAGCAGAAAACAGAGTGAAACCTAAAAATTCAAAGTGTTACTGGAAACGAACGCTTGAACCTAGAAGAGTGAAAATTGGGAAGCCAAGTGGGCTTAGTGAACTGATCATTACCACCAAGTATCATCAAGATTTGGTGAAAAAATGTTTGCTGAGATTTCAGCAAACGAGTAGTTTTTTGGAAGCTTGGCAACCCCTTTCAAACGAAAGTGTTCTTCGCCAGTCTCTGCATGGGGTACTTCAAGAGGAAACAAACCACAGAGATAGAACTTAGAACTACTTCATTTTGTCAAGTTTCACGGAGCTAGCACAAACCGTGTTTGATTTAGTGTTTCAAACACATCTATCTATATAGCAGAAAACAGAGTGAAACCTAAAAATTCAAACTGTTACTGGAAACGAACGCTTGAACCTAGAAGAGTGAAAGTTGGGCAGCCAAGTGGGATTAGTGAACTGATCATTACCACCAAGTATCATCAAGGTTTGGTGAAAAAATGTTTGCTGAGATTTCAGCAAACTAGTAGTTTTTTGGAAGCATGGCAACCTTTTTCAAACGAAAGTGTTTTTCGCCTGTCTCTGCATGGGGTACTTCAAGAGGAAACAAACCATAGAGATAGAACTTAGAACTACTTCATTTTGTCAAGTTTCAAGGAGCTAGCACAAACCGTGTTTGATTTAGAGTTTCAAACACATCTATCTATATAGCAGAAAACAGAGTGAAACCTAAAAATTCAAAGTGTTACTGGAAACGAACGCTTGAACCTAGAAGATTGAAAGTTGGGCAGCCAAGTGGGATTAGTGAACTGATCATTACCACCAAGTATCATCAAGATTTGGTAAAAAAATGTTTGGTGAGATTTCAGCAAACTAGTAGTTTTTTGGAAGCACGGCAACCCCTTTCAAACGAAAGTGTTCTTCACCAGTCTCTGCATGGGGTACTTCAAGAGGAAACAAACCATAGAGATAGAACTTAGAACTACTTCATTTTGTCTAGTTTCACGGAGCTAGCACAAACCGTGTTTGATTTAGAGTTTCAAACACATCTATCTATATAGCAGAAAACAGAGTGAAACCTAAAAATTCAAACTGTTACTGGAAACGAACGCTTGAACCTAGAAGAGTGAAAGTTGGGCAGCCAAGTGAGATTAGTGAACTGATCATTACCACCAAGTATCATCAAGATTTGGTGAAAAAATGTTTGCTGAGATTTCAGCAAACTAGTAGTTTTTTGGAAGCTTGGCAACCCCTTTAAAACGAAAGTGTTCTTCGCCAGTCTCTGCATGGGGTACTTCAAGAGGAAACAAACCATAGAGATAGAACTTAGAACTACTTCATTTGGTCAAGTTTCAAGGAGCTAGCACAAACCGTGTTTGATTTAGAGTTTCAACACATCTATCTATAGAGCAGAAAACAGAGTGAAACCTAAAAATTCAAAGTGTTACTGGAAACGAACGCTTGAACCTAGAAGAGTGAAAATTGGGCAGCCAAGTGGGCTTAGTGAACTGATCATTACCACCAAGTATCATCAAGATTTGGTGAAAAAATGTTTGCTGAGATTTCAGCAAACGAGTAGTTTTTTGGAAGCTTGGCAACCCCTTTCAAACGAAAGTGTTCTTCGCCAGTCTCTGCATTTGGTACTTCAAGAGGAAACAAACCATAGAGATAGAACTTAGAACTACTTCATTTGGTCAAGTTTCAAGGAGCTAGAAGAAACCGTGTTTGATTTAGAGTTTCAAACACATCTATCTATATAGCAGAAAACAGAGTGAAACCTAAAAATTCAAAGTGTTACTGGAAACGAACGCTTGAAAATAGAAGAGTGAAAATTGGGCAGCCAAGTGGGCTTAGTGAACTGATCTTTACCACCAAGTATCATCAAGATTTGGTGAAAAAATGTTTGCTGAGATTTCAGCAAACGAGTAGTTTTTTGGAAGCTTGGCAACCCCTTTAAAACGAAAGTGTTCTTCGCCAGTCTCTGCATGGGGTACTTCAAGAGGAAACAAACCATAGAGATAGAACTTAGAACTACTTCATTTTGTCCAGTTTCACGGAGCTAGCACAAACCGTGTTTGATTTAGAGTTTCAAACACATCTATCTATATAGCAGAAAACAGAGTGAAACCTAAAAATTCAAACTGTTACTGGAAACGAACGCTTGAACCTAGAAGAGTGAAAGTTGGGCAGCCAAGTGGGATTAGTGAACTGATCATTACCACCAAGTATCATCAAGATTTGGTGAAAAAATGTTTGCTGAGATTTCAGCAAACTAGTAGTTTTTTGGAAGCATGGCAACCCCTTTCAAACGAAAGTGTTTTTTGCCAGTCTCTGCATGGGGTACTTCAAGAGGAAACAAACCATAGAGATAGAACTTAGAACTACTTCATTTTATCAAGTTTCAAGGAGCTAGCACAAACCGTGTTTGATTTAGAGTTTCAAACACATCTATCTATATAGCAGAAAACAGAGTGAAACCTAAAAATTCAAAGTGTTACTGGAAACGAACGCTTGAACCTAGAAGAGTGAAAATTGGGCAGCCAAGTGGGCTTAGTGAACTGATCATTACCACCAAGTATCATCAAGATTTGGTGAAAAAATGTTTGCTGAGATTTCAGCAAACGAGTAGTTTTTTGGAAGCTTGGCAACCCCTTTCAAACGAAAGTGTTCTTCGCCAGTCTCTGCATGGGGTACTTCAAGAGGAAACAAACCACAGAGATAGAACTTAGAACTACTTCATTTTGTCAAGTTTCACGGAGCTAGCACAAACCGTGTTTGATTTAGTGTTTCAAACACATCTATCTATATAGCAGAAAACAGAGTGAAACCTAAAAATTCAAACTGTTACTGGAAACGAACGCTTGAACCTAGAAGAGTGAAAGTTGGGCAGCCAAGTGGGATTAGTGAACTGATCATTACCACCAAGTATCATCAAGATTTGGTGAAAAAATGTTTGCTGAGATTTCAGCAAACTAGTAGTTTTTTGGAAGCATGGCAACCTTTTTCAAACGAAAGTGTTTTTCGCCTGTCTCTGCATGGGGTACTTCAAGAGGAAACAAACCATAGAGATAGAACTTAGAACTACTTCATTTTGTCAAGTTTCAAGGAGCTAGCACAAACCGTGTTTGATTTAGAGTTTCAAACACATCTATCTATATAGCAGAAAACAGAGTGAAACCTAAAAATTCAAAGTGTTACTGGAAACGAACGCTTGAACCTAGAAGATTGAAAGTTGGGCAGCCAAGTGGGATTAGTGAACTGATCATTACCACCAAGTATCATCAAGATTTGGTGAAAAAATGTTTGGTGAGATTTCAGCAAACTAGTAGTTTTTTGGAAGCATGGCAACCCCTTTCAAACGAAAGTGTTCTTCGCCAGTCTCTGCATGGGGTACTTCAAGAGGAAACAAACCATAGAGATAGAACTTAGAACTACTTCATTTTGTCTAGTTTCACGGAGCTAGCACAAACCGTGTTTGATTTAGAGTTTCAAACACATCTATCTATATAGCAGAAAACAGAGTGAAACCTAAAAATTCAAACTGTTACTGGAAACGAACGCTTGAACCTAGAAGAGTGAAAGTTGGGCAGCCACGTGGGATTAGTGAACTGATCATTACCACCAAGTATCATCAAGATTTGGTGAAAATATGTTTGCTGAGATTTCAGCAAACTAGTAGTTTTTTGGAAGCTTGGCAACCCCTTTAAAACGAAAGTGTTCTTCGCCAGTCTCTGCATGGGGTACTTCAAGAGGAAACAAACCATAGAGATAGAACTTAGAACTACTTCATTTGGTCAAGTTTCAAGGAGCTAGCACAAACCGTGTTTGATTTAGAGTTTCAACACATCTATCTATAGAGCAGAAAACAGAGTGAAACCTAAAAATTCAAAGTGTTACTGGAAACGAACGCTTGAACTTAGAAGAGTGAAAATTGGGCAGCCAAGTGGGCTTAGTGAACTGATCATTACCACCAAGTATCATCAAGATTTGGTGAAAAAATGTTTGCTGAGATTTCAGCAAACGAGTAGTTTTTTGGAAGCTTGGCAACCCCTTTAAAACGAAAGTGTTCTTCGCCAGTCTCTGCATGGGGTACGTCAAGAGGAAACAAACCATAGAGATAGAACTTAGAACTGCTTCATTTGGTCAAGTTTCAAGGAGCTAGCAAAAACCGTGTTTGATTTAGAGTTTCAACACATCTATCTATATAGCAGAAAACAGAGTGAAACCTAAAAATTCAAAGTGTTACTGGAAACGAACGCTTGAACCTAGAAGAGTGAAAATTGGGCAGCCAAGTGGGCTTAGTGAACTGATCATTACCACCAAGTATCATCAAGATTTGGTGAAAAAATGTTTGCTGAGATTTCAGCAAACGAGTAGTTTTTTGGAAGCTTGGCAACCCCTTTCAAACGAAAGTGTTCTTCGCCAGTCTCTGCATGGGGTACTTCAAGAGGAAACAAACCATAGAGATAGAACTTAGAACTACTTCATTTGGTCAAGTTTCAAGGAGCTAGCACAAACCGTGTTTGATTTAGAGTTTCAACATATCTATCTATATAGCAGAAAACAGAGTGAAACCTAAAAATTCAAAGTGTTACTGGAAACGAACGCTTGAACCTAGAAGAGTGAAAATTGGGCAGCCAAGTGGGCTTAGTGAACTGATCATTACCACCAAGTATCATCAAGATTTGGTGAAAAAATGTTTGCTGAGATTTCAGCAAACTAGTAGTTTTTTGGAAGCTTGGCAACCCCTTTCAAACGAAAGTGTTCTTCGCCAGTCTCTGCATGGGGTACTTCAAGAGGAAACAAACCATAGAGATAGAACTTAGAACTACTTCATTTTGTCAAGTTTCACGGAGCTAGCACAAACCGTGTTTGATTTAGAGTTTCAAACACATCTATCTATATAGCAGAAAACAGAGTGAAACCTAAAAATTCAAACTGTTACTGGAAACGAACGCTTGAACCTAGAAGAGTGAAAGTTGGGCAGCCAAGTGGGATTAGTGAACTGATCATTACCACCAAGTATCATCAAGATTTGGTGAAAAAATGTTTGCTGAGATTTAAGCAAACTAGTAGTTTTTTGGAAGCTTGGCAACCCCTTTAAAACGAAAGTGTTTTTCGCCAGTCTCTGCATGGGGTACTTCAAGAGGAAACAAACCATAGAGAGAGAACTTAGAACTACTTCATTTGGTCAAGTTTCAAGGAGCTAGCACAAACCGTGTTTGATTTAGAGTTTCAAACACATCTATCTATATAGCAGAAAACAGAGTGAAACCTAAAAATTCAAAGTGTTACTGGAAACGAACGCTTGAACCTACAAGAGTGAAAATGGGGCAGCCAAGTGGGCTTAGTGAACTGATCATTACCACCAAGTATCATCAAGATTTGGTGAAAAAATGGTTGCTGAGATTTCAGCAAACTAGTAGTTTTTTGGAAGCTTGGCAACCCCTTTCAAACGAAAGTGTTCTTTGCCAGTCTCTGCATGGGGTACTTCAAGAGGAAACAAACCATAGAGATAGAACTTAGAACTACTTCATTTTGTCAAGTTTCAAGGAGCTAGCACAAACCGTGTTTGATTTAGAGTATCAAACACATCTATCTATATAGCAGAAAACAGAGTGAAACCTAAAAATTCAAAGTGTTACTGGAAACGAACGCTTGAACCTAGAAGAGTGAAAATTGGGCAGCCAAGTGGGCTTAGTGAACTGATCATTACCACCAAGTATCATCAAGATTTGGTGAAAAAATGGTTGCTGAGATTTCAGCAAACGAGTAGTTTTTTGGAAGCTTGGCAACCCCTTTCAAACGAAAGTGTTTTTCGCCAGTCTCTGCATGGGGTACTTCAAGAGGAAACAAACCATAGAGATAGAACTTAGAACTACTTCATTTGGTCAAGTTTCAAGGAGCTAGCACAAACCGTGTTTGATTTAGAATTCCAAACACAGCTATCTATGTTGGAGAAAACAGAGTGAAACCTAAAAATTCAAACAGTCACTGGAAACGAAAGCTTCAACCTAGAAGAATAAAATTTGGGCAGCCAAGTTGGATTAGTGAACTGATCATTACCACCAAGTATCATCAAGATTTGGTGAAAAAATGTTTGCTGAGATTTCAGCAAACTAGTAGTTTTTTGGAAGCTTGGCAACCCCTTTCAAACGAAAGTGTTTTTCGCCAGTCTCTGCATGGGGTACTTCAAGAGGAAACAAACCATAGAGATAGAATTAACAACTACTTCATTTTGTCAAGTTTCACGGAGCTAGCACAAACCGTGTTTGATTTAGAGTTTCAAACACATCTATCTATATAGCAGAAAACAGAGTGAAACCTAAAAATTCAAACTGTTACTGGAAACGAACGCTTGAACCTAGAAGAGTGAAAATTGGGCAGCCAAGTGGGATTAGTGAACTGATCATTACCACCAAGTATCATCAAGATTTGGTGAAAAAATATTTGCTGAGATTTCAGCAAACTAGTAGTTTTTTGGAGGCATGGCAACCCCTTTCAAACGAAAGTGTTTTTCGCCAGTCTCTGCATGGGGTACTTCAAGAGGAAACAAACCATAGAGATAGAACTTAGAACTACTTCATTTTGTCAAGTTTCAAGGAGCTAGCACAAACCGTGTTTGATTTAGAGTTTCAAACACATCTATCTGTATAGCAGAAAACAGAGTGAAACCTAAAAATTCAAACTGTTACTGGAAACGAACGCTTGAACCTAGAAGAGTGAAAGTTGGGCAGCCAAGTGGGATTAGTGAACTGATCATTACCACCAAGTATCAACAAGATTTGGTGAAAAAATGTTTGCTGAGATTTCAGCAAACTAGTAGTTTTTTGGAAGCATGGCAACCCCTTTCAAACGAAAGTGTTTTTCGCCAGTCTCTGCATGGGGTACTTCAAGAGGAAACAAACCATAGAGATAGAACTTAGAACTACTTCATTTTGTCAAGTTTCACGGAGCTAGCACAAACCGTGTTTGATTTAGAGTTTCAAACACATCTATCTATATAGCAGAAAACACAGTGAAACCTAAAAATTCAAAGTGTTACTGGAAACGAACGCTTGAACCTAGAAGAGTGAAAATTGGGCAGCCAAGTGGGCTTAGTTAACTGATCATTACCACCAAGTATCATCAAGATTTGGTGAAAAAATGTTTGCTGAGATTTCAGCAAACGAGTAGTTTTTTGGAAGCTTGGCAACCCCTTTCAAACGAAAGTGTTCTTCGCCAGTCTCTGCATGGGGTACTTCAAGAGGAAACAAACCATAGAGATAGAACTTAGAACTACTTCATTTTGTCAAGTTTCACGGAGCTAGCACAAACCGTGTTTGATTTAGAGTTTCAAACACATCTATCTATATAGCAGAAAACAGAGTGAAACCTAAAAATTCAAACTGTTACTGGAAATGAACGCTTGAACCTAGAAGAGTGAAAGTTGGGCAGCCAAGTGGGATTAGTGAACTGATCATTTCCACCAAGTATCATCAAGATTTGGTGAAAAAATGTTTGCTGAGATTTCAGCAAACTAGTAGTTTTTTGGAAGCATGGCAACCCCTTTCAAACGAAAGTGTTTTTCGCCAGTCTCTGCATGGGGTACTTCAAGAGGAAACAAACCATAGAGATAGAACTTAGAACTACTTCATTTTGTCAAGTTTCAAGGAGCTAGCACAAACCGTGTTTGATTTAGAGTTTCAAACACATCTATCTATATAGCAGAAAACAGAGTGAAACCTAAAAATTCAAAGTGTTACTGGAAACGAACGCTTGAACCTAGAAGATTGAAAGTTTGGCAGCCAAGTGGGATTAGTGAACTGATCATTTCCACCAAGTATCATCAAGATTTGGTGAAAAAATGGTTGCTGAGATTTCAGCAAACGAGTAGTTTTTTGGAAGCTTGGCAACCCCTTTCAAACGAAAGTGTTCTTCGCCAGTCTCTGCATGGGGTACTTCAAGAGGAAACAAACCATAGAGATAGAACTTAGAACTACTTCATTTTGTCAAGTTTCACGGAGCTAGCACAAACCGTGTTTGATTTAGAGTTTCAAACACATCTATCTATATAGCAGAAAACAGAATGAAACCTAAAATTTCAAACTGTTACTGGAAACGAACGCTTGAACCTAGAAGAGTGAAAGTTGGGCAGCCAAGTGGGATTAGTGAACTGATCATTTCCACCAAGTATCATCAAGTTTTGGTGAAAAAATGTTTGCTGAGATTTCAGCAAACTAGTAGTTTTTTGGAAGCATGGCAACCCCTTTCAAACGAAAGTGTTTTACGCCAGTCTCTGCATGGGGTACTTCAAGAGGAAACAAACCATAGAGATAGAACTTAGAACTACTTCATTTTGTCAAGTTTCACGGAGCTAGCACAAACCGTGTTTGATTTAGAGTTTCAAACACATCTATCTGTATAGCAGAAAACAGAGTGAAACCTAAAAATTCAAAGTGTTACTGAAAACGAACGCTTGAACCTAGAAGATTGAAAGTTGGGCAGCCTAGTGGGCTTAGTGAACTGATCATTACCACCAAGTATCATCAAGATTTGGTGAAAAAATGGTTGCTGAGATTTCATCAAACTAGTAGTTTTTTGGAAGCTTGGCAACCCCTCTCAAACGAAAGTGTTCTTCGCCAGTCTCTGCATTTGGTACTTCAAGAGGAAACAAACCATAGAGATAGAACTTAGAACTACTTCATTTTGTCAAGTTTCACGGAGCTAGCACAAACCGTGTTTGATTTAGAGTTTCAAACACATCTATCTATATAGCAGAAAACAGAGTGAAACCTAAAAATTCAAAGTGTTACTGGAAACGAACGCTTGAACCTAGAAGAGTGAAAATTGGGCAGCCAAGTGGGCTTAGTGATCTGATCATTACCACCAAGTATCATCAAGATTTGGTGAAAAAATGGTTGCTGAGATTTCAGCAAACGAGTAGTTTTTTGGAAGCTTGGCAACCCCTTTCAAACGAAAGTGTTCTTCGCCAGTCTCTGCATTTGGTACTTCAAGAGGAAACAAACCATACAGATAGAACTTAGAACTACTTCATCTTGTCAAGTTTCACGGATCTAGCACAAACCGTGTTTGATTTAGAGTTTCAAACACATCTATCTGTATAGCAGAAAACAGAGTGAAACCTAAAAATTCAAACTGTTAC
The DNA here is from genome assembly GCF_048772815.1 of Callospermophilus lateralis. Lineage (NCBI taxonomy): Eukaryota > Metazoa > Chordata > Mammalia > Rodentia > Sciuridae > Callospermophilus > Callospermophilus lateralis. Next base: position 30,685 of record NW_027516955.1, on the reverse strand, counting down.
TGTAAACGAACGCTTGAACCTAGAAGAGTGAAAGTGGGGCAGCCAAGTGGGATTAGTGAACTGATCATTACCACCAAGTATCATCAATATTTGGTGAAAAAATGTTTGCTGAGATTTCAGCAAACGAGTAGTTTTTTGGAAGCTTGGCAACCCCTTTCAAACGAAAGTGTTTTTCGCCAGTCTCTGCATGGGGTACTTCAAGAGGAAACAAACCATAGAGATAGAACTTAGAACTACTTCATTTGGTCAAGTTTCAAGGAGCTAGCACAAACCGTGTTTGATTTAGAATTCCAAACACAGCTATCTATGTTGGAGAAAACAGAGTGAAACAAAAAATTCAAACAGTCACTGGAAACGAAAGCTTCAACCTAGAAGAATAAAATTTGGGCAGCCAAGTGGGATTAGTGAACTGATCATTACCACCAAGTATCATCAAGTTTTGGTGAAAAAATGTTTGCTGAGATTTCAGCAAACTAGTAGTTTTTTGGAAGCTTGGCAACCCCTTTCAAACGAAAGTGTTTTTCGCCAGTCTCTGCATGGGGTACTTCAAGAGGAAAAAAACCATAGAGATAGAATTAACAACTACTTCATTTTGTCAAGTTTCAAGGAGCTAGCACAAACCGTGTTTGATTCAGAGTTTCAAACACATCTATCTATATAGCAGAAAACGGAGTGAAACCTAAAAATTCAAACTGTTACTGGAAACGAACGCTTGAACCTAGAAGAGTGAAAATTGGGCAGCAAAGTGGGATTAGTGAACTGATCATTACCACCAAGTATCATCAAGATTTGGTGAAAAAATGTTTGCTGAGATTTCAGCAAACTAGTAGTTTTTTGGAAGCATGGCAACCCCTTTCAAACGAAAGTGTTTTTCGCCAGTCTCTGCATGGGGTACTTCAAGAGGAAACAAACCATAGATATAGAACTTAGAACTACTTCATTTTGTCAAGTTTCACGGAGCTAGCACAAACCGTGTTTGATTTAGAGTTTCAAACACATCTATCTGTATAGCAGAAAACAGAGTGAAACCTAAAAATTCAAACTGTTACTGGAAACGAACGCTTGAACCTAGAAGAGTGAAAGTTGGGCAGCCAAGTGGGATTAGTGAACTGATCATTACCACAAAGTATCATCAAGATTTGGTGAAAAAATGTTTGCTGAGATTTCAGCAAACTAGTAGTTTTTTGGAAGCATGGCACCCCTTTCAAACGAAAGTGTTTTTCGCCAGTCTCTGCATGGGGTACTTCAAGAGGAAACAAACCATAGAGATAGAACTTAGAACTACTTCATTTGGTCAAGTTTCAAGGAGCTAGCACAAACCGTGTTTGATTTAGAGTTTCAAACACATCTATCTGTATAGCAGAAAACAGAGTGAAACCTAAAAATTCAAAGTGTTACTGGAAACGAACGCTTGAACCTAGAAGAGTGAAAATTGGGCAGCCAAGTGGGCTTAGTGAACTGATCATTACCACCAAGTATCATCAAGATTTGGTGAAAAAATGTTTGCTGAGATTTCAGCAAACGAGTAGTTTTTTGGAAGCTTGGCAACCCCTTTCAAACGAAAGTGTTCTTCGCCAGTCTCTGCATGGGGTACTTCAAGAGGAAACCAACCATAGAGATAGAACTTAGAACTACTTCATTTTGTCAAGTTTCACGGAGCTAGCACAAACCGTGTTTGATTTAGAGTTTCAAACACATCTATCTATATAGCAGAAAACAGAGTGAAACCTAAAAATTCAAACTGTTACTGGAAACGAACGCTTGAACCTAGAAGAGTGAAAGTTGGGCAGCCAAGTGGGATTAGTGAACTGATCATTACCACCAAGTATCATCAAGATTTGGTGAAAAAATGGTTGCTGAGATTTCAGCAAACTAGTAGTTTTTTGGAAGCATGGCAACCCCTTTCAAACGAAAGTGTTTTTCGCCAGTCTCTGCATGGGGTACTTCAAGAGTAAACAAACCATAGAGATAGAACTTAGAATTACTTCATTTTGTCAAGTTTCACGGATCTAGCACAAACCGTGTTTGATTTAGAGTTTCAAACACATCTATCTATATAGCAGAAAACAGAGTGAAACCTAAAAATTCAAACTGTTACTGGAAACGAACGCTTGAACCTAGAAGAGTGAAAGTTGGGCAGCCAAGTGGGATTAGTGAACTGATCATTACCACCAAGTATCATCAATATTTGGTGAAAAAATGTTTGCTGAGATTTCAGCAAACTAGTAGTTTTTTGGAAGCATGGCAACCCCTTTCAAACGAAAGTGTTCTTCGCCAGTCTCTGCATTTGGTACTTCAAGAAAAAACAAACCATAGAGATAGAACTTAGAACTACTTCATTTTGTCAAGTTTCACGGAGCTAGCACAAACCGTGTTTGATTTAGAGTTTCAAACACATCTATCTATATAGCAGAAAACAGATTGAAACCTAAAAATTCAAAGTTTTACTGGAAACGAACGCTTGAACCTAGAAGAGTGAAAATTGGGCAGCCAAGTGGGCTTAGTGAACTGATCATTACCAGGAAGTATCATCAAGATTTGGTGAAAAAATGTTTGCTGAGATTTCAGCAAACTACTAGTTTTTTGGAAGCTTGGCAACCCCTTTCAAACGAAAGTGTTTTTCGCCAGTCTCTGCATGGGGTACTTCAAGAGGAAACAAACCATAGAGATAGAACTTAGAACTACTTCATTTGGTCAAGTTTCAAGGAGCTAGCACAAACCGTGTTTGATTTAGAATTCCAAACACAGCTATCTATGTTGGAGAAAACAGAGTGAAACCTAAAAATATAAACAGTCACTGGAAACGAAAGCTTCAACCTAGAAGAATAAAATTTGGGCAGCCAAGTTGGATTAGTGAACTGATCATTACCACCAAGTATCATCAAGATTTGGTGAAAAAATGTTTGCTGAGATTTCAGCAAACTAGTAGTTTTTTGGAAGCTTGGCAACCCCTTTCAAACGAAAGTGTTTTTCGCCAGTCTCTGCATGGGGTACTTCAAGAGGAAACAAACCATAGAGATAGAATTAACAACTACTTCATTTTGTCAAGTTTCACGGAGCTAGCACAAACCGTGTTTGATTTAGAGTTTCAAACACATCTATCTATATAGCAGAAAACAGAGTGAAACCTAAAAATTCAAACTGTTACTGGAAACGAACGCTTGAACCTAGAAGAGTGAAAATTGGGCAGCCAAGTGGGATTAGTGAACTGATCATTACCACCAAGTATCATCAAGATTTGGTGAAAAAATATTTGCTGAGATTTCAGCAAACTAGTAGTTTTTTGGAAGCATGGCAACCCCTTTCAAACGAAAGTGTTTTTCGCCAGTCTCTGCATGGGGTACTTCAAGAGGAAACAAACCATAGAGATAGAACTTAGAACTACTTCATTTTGTCAAGTTTCAAGGAGCTAGCACAAACCGTGTTTGATTTAGAGTTTCAAACACATCTATCTGTATAGCAGAAAACAGAGTGAAACCTAAAAATTCAAACTGTTACTGGAAACGAACGCTTGAACCTAGAAGAGTGAAAGTTGGGCAGCCAAGTGGGATAAGTGAACTGATCATTACCACCAAGTATCATCAAGATTTGGTGAAAAAATGTTTGCTGAGATTTCAGCAAACTAGTAGTTTTTTGGAAGCATGGCAACCCCTTTCAAACGAAAGTGTTTTTCGCCAGTCTCTGCATGGGGTACTTCAAGAGTAAACAAACCATAGAGATAGAACTTAGAATTACTTCATTTTGTCAAGTTTCACGGATCTAGCACAAACCGTGTTTGATTTAGAGTTTCAAACACATCTATCTATATAGCAGAAAACAGAGTGAAACCTAAAAATTCAAACTGTTACTGGAAACGAACGCTTGAACCTAGAAGAGTGAAAGTTGGGCAGCCAAGTGGGATTAGTGAACTGATCATTACCACCAAGTATCATCAATATTTGGTGAAAAAATGTTTGCTGAGATTTCAGCAAACTAGTAGTTTTTTGGAAGCATGGCAACCCCTTTCAAACGAAAGTGTTCTTCGCCAGTCTCTGCATTTGGTACTTCAAGAAAAAACAAACCATAGAGATAGAACTTAGAACTACTTCATTTTGTCAAGTTTCACGGAGCTAGCACAAACCGTGTTTGATTTAGAGTTTCAAACACATCTATCTATATAGCAGAAAACAGATTGAAACCTAAAAATTCAAAGTTTTACTGGAAACGAACGCTTGAACCTAGAAGAGTGAAAATTGGGCAGCCAAGTGGGCTTAGTGAACTGATCATTACCAGGAAGTATCATCAAGATTTGGTGAAAAAATATTTGCTGAGATTTCAGCAAACTACTAGTTTTTTGGAAGCTTGGCAACCCCTTTCAAACGAAAGTGTTTTTCGCCAGTCTCTGCATGGGGTACTTCAAGAGGAAACAAACCATAGAGATAGAACTTAGAACTACTTCATTTGGTCAAGTTTCAAGGAGCTAGCACAAACCTTGTTTGATTTAGAATTCCAAACACAGCTATCTATGTTGGAGAAAACAGAGTGAAACCTAAAAATATAAACAGTCACTGGAAACGAAAGCTTCAACCTAGAAGAATAAAATTTGGGCAGCCAAGTTGGATTAGTGAACTGATCATTACCACCAAGTATCATCAAGATTTGGTGAAAAAATGTTTGCTGAGATTTCAGCAAACTAGTAGTTTTTTGGAAGCTTGGCAACCCCTTTCAAACGAAAGTGTTTTTCGCCAGTCTCTGCATGGGGTACTTCAAGAGGAAACAAACCATAGAGATAGAATTAACAACTACTTCATTTTGTCAAGTTTCACGGAGCTAGCACAAACCGTGTTTGATTTAGAGTTTCAAACACATCTATCTATATAGCAGAAAACAGAGTGAAACCTAAAAATTCAAACTGTTACTGGAAACGAACGCTTGAACCTAGAAGAGTGAAAATTGGGCAGCCAAGTGGGATTAGTGAACTGATCATTACCACCAAGTATCATCAAGATTTGGTGAAAAAATATTTGCTGAGATTTCAGCAAACTAGTAGTTTTTTGGAAGCATGGCAACCCCTTTCAAACGAAAGTGTTTTTCGCCAGTCTCTGCATGGGGTACTTCAAGAGGAAACAAACCATAGAGATAGAACTTAGAACTACTTCATTTTGTCAAGTTTCAAGGAGCTAGCACAAACCGTGTTTGATTTAGAGTTTCAAACACATCTATCTGTATAGCAGAAAACAGAGTGAAACCTAAAAATTCAAACTGTTACTGGAAACGAACGCTTGAACCTAGAAGAGTGAAAGTTGGGCAGCCAAGTGGGATTAGTGAACTGATCATTACCACCAAGTATCATCAAGATTTGGTGAAAAAATGTTTGCTGAGATTTCAGCAAACTAGTAGTTTTTTGGAAGCATGGCAACCCCTTTCAAACGAAAGTGTTTTTCGCCAGTCTCTGCATGGGGTACTTCAAGAGGAAGCAAACCATAGAGATAGAACTTAGAACTACTTCATTTTGTCAAGTTTCAAGGAGCTAGCACAAACCGTGTTTGATTTAGAGTTTCAAACACATCTATCTATATAGCAGAAAACACAGTGAAACCTAAAAATTCAAAGTGTTACTGGAAACGAACGCTTGAACCTAGAAGAGTGAAAATTGGGCAGCCAAGTGGGCTTAGTTAACTGATCATTACCACCAAGTATCATCAAGATTTGGTGAAAAAATGTTTGCTGACATTTCAGCAAACGAGTAGTTTTTTGGAAGCTTGGCAACCCCTTTCAAACGAAAGTCTTCTTCGCCAGTCTCTGCATGGGGTACTTCAAGAGGAAACAAACCATAGAGATAGAACTTAGAACTACTTCATTTTGTCAAGTTTCACGGAGCTAGCACAAACCGTGTTTGATTTAGAGTTTCAAACACATCTATCTATATAGCAGAAAACAGAGTGAAACCTAAAAATTCAAACTGTTACTGGAAATGAACGCTTGAACCTAGAAGAGTGAAAGTTGGGCAGCCAAGTGGGATTAGTGAACTGATCATTTCCACCAAGTATCATCAAGATTTGGTGAAAAATGTTTGCTGAGATTTCAGCAAACTAGTAGTTTTTTGGAAGCATGGCAACCGCTTTCAAACGAAAGTGTTTTTCGCCAGTCTCTGCATGGGGTACTTCAAGAGGAAACAAACCATAGAGATAGAACTTAGAACTACTTCATTTTGTCAAGTTTCATGGAGCTAGCACAAACCGTGTTTGATTTAGAGTTTCAAACACAACTATCTATATAGCAGAAAACAGAGTGAAACCTAAAAATTCAAAGTGTTACTGGAAACGAACGCTTGAACCTAGAAGATTGAAAGTTGGGCAGCCAAGTGGGATTAGTGAACTGATCATTTCCACCAAGTATCATCAAGATTTGGTGAAAAAATGGTTGCTGAGATTTCAGCAAACGAGTAGTTTTTTGGAAGCTTGGCAACCCCTTTCAAACGAAAGTGTTCTTCGCCAGTCTCTGCATGGGGTACTTCAAGAGGAAACAAACCATAGAGATAGAACTTAGAACTACTTCATTTTGTCAAGTTTCACGGAGCTAGCACAAACCGTGTTTGATTTAGAGTTTCAAACACATCTATCTATATAGCAGAAAACAGAATGAAACCTAAAATTCAAACTGTTACTGGAAACGAACGCTTGAACCTAGAAGAGTGAAAGTTGGGCAGCCAAGTGGGATTAGTGAACTGATCATTTCCACCAAGTATCATCAAGTTTTGGTGAAAAAATGTTTGCTGAGATTTCAGCAAACTAGTATTTTTTGGAAGCATGGCAACCCCTTTCAAACGAAAGTGTTTTTCGCCAGTCTCTGCATGGGGTACTTCAAGAGGAAACAAACCATAGAGATAGAACTTAGAACTACTTCATTTTGTCAAGTTTCACGGAGCTAGCACAAACCGTGTTTGATTTAGAGTTTCAAACACATCTATCTGTATAGCAGAAAACAGAGTGAAACCTAAAAATTCAAAGTGTTACTGGAAACGAACGCTTGAACCTAGAAGAGTGAAAATTGGGCAGCCAAGTGGGCTTAGTTAACTGATCATTACCACCAAGTATCATCAAGATTTGGTGAAAAAATGTTTGCTGAGATTTCAGCAAACGAGTAGTTTTTTGGAAGCTTGGCAACCCCTTTCAAACGAAAGTGTTCTTCGCCAGTCTCTGCATGGGGTACTTCAAGAGGAAACAAACCATAGAGATAGAACTTAGAACTACTTCATTTTGTCAAGTTTCACGGAGCTAGCACAAACCGTGTTTGATTTAGAGTTTCAAACACATCTATCTATATAGCAGAAAACAGAGTGAAACCTAAAAATTCAAACTGTTACTGGAAACGAACGCTTGAACCTAGAAGAGTGAAAGTTGGGCAGCCAAGTGGGATTAGTGAACTGATCATTACCACCAAGTATCATCAAGATTTGGTGAAAAAATGTTTGTTGAGATTTCAGCAAACGAGTAGTTTTTTGGAAGCTTGGCAACCCCTTTCAAACGAAAGTGTTCTTCGCCAGTCTCTGCATGGGGTACTTCAAGAGGAAACAAACCATAGAGATAGAACTTAGAACTACTTCATTTGGTCAAGTTTCAAGGAGCTAGCACAAACCGTGTTTGATTTAGAATTCCAAACACAGCTATCTATGTTGGAGAAAACAGAGTGAAACCTAAAAATTCAAACAGTCACTGGAAACGAAAGCTTCAACCTAGAAGAATAAAATTTGGGCAGCCAAGTGGGATTAGTGAACTGATCATTACCACCAAGTATCATCAAGATTTGGTGAAAAAATGTTAGCTGAGATTTCAGCAAACTAGTAGTTTTTTGGAAGCTTGGCAACCCCTTTCAAACGAAAGTGTTTTTCGCCAGTCTGTGCATGGGGTACTTCAAGAGGAAAAAAACGATAGAGATAGAATTAACAACTACTTCATTTTGTCAAGTTTCAAGGAGCTAGCACAAACCGTGTTTGATTTAGAGTTTCAAACACATCTATCTATATAGCAGAAAACAGAGTGAAACCTAAAAATTCAAACTGTTACTGGAAACGAACGCTTGAACCTAGAAGAGTGAAAATTGGGCAGCCAAGTGGGATTAGTGAACTGATCATTACCACCAAGTATCATCAAGATTTGGTGAAAAAATGTTTGCTGAGGTTTCAGCAAACTAGTAGTTTTTTGGAAGCATGGCAACCCCTTTCAAACGAAAGTGTTTTTCGCCAGTCTCTGCATGGGGTACTTCAAGAGGAAACAAACCATAGAGATAGAACTTAGAACTACTTCATTTTGTCAAGTTTCAAGGAGCTAGCACAAACCGTGTTTGATTTAGAGTTTCAAACACATCTATCTATATAGCAGAAAACAGAGTGAAACCTAAAAATTCAAACTGTTACTGGAAACGAACGCTTGAACCTAGAAGAGTGAAAGTTGGGCAGCCAAGTGGGATTAGTGAACTGATCATTACCACCAAGTATCATCAAGATTTGGTGAAAAAATATTTGCTGATATTTCAGCAAACTAGTAGTTTTTTGGAAGCTTGGCAACCCCTTTCAAACGAAAGTGTTCTTCGCCAGTCTCTGCATGGGGTACTTCAAGAGGAAACAAACCATAGAGATAGAACTTAGAACTACTTCATTTTGTCAAGTTTCACGGACCTAGCACAAACCGTGTTTGATTTAGAGTTTCAAACACATCTATCTATATAGCAGAAAAACAGAGTGAAACCTAAAAATTCAAACTGTTACTGGAAACGAACGCTTGAACCTAGAAGAGTGAAAGTTGGGCAGCCAAGTGGGATTAGTGAACTGATCATTTCCACCAAGTATCATCAAGTTTTGGTGAAAAAATGTTTGCTGAGATTTCAGCAAACTAGTAGTTTTTTGGAAGCATGGCAACCCCTTTCAAACGAAAGTGTTTTTCGCCAGTCTCTGCATGGGGTACTTCAAGAGGAAACAAACCATAGAGATAGAACTTAGAACTACTTCATTTTGTCAAGTTTCACGGAGCTAGCACAAACCGTGTTTGATTTAGAGTTTCAAACACATCTATCTGTATAGCAGAAAACAGAGTGAAACCTAAAAATTCAAAGTGTTACTGGAAACGAACGCTTGAACCTAGAAGATTGAAAGTTGGGCAGCCAAGTGGGCTTAGTGAACTGATCACTACCACCAAGTATCATCAAGATTTGGTGAAAAAATGGTTGCTGAGATTTCAGCAAACTAGTAGTTTTTTGGAAGCTTGGCAACCCCTTTCAAACGAAAGTGTTCTTCGCCAGTCTCTGCATTTGGTACTTCAAGAGGAAACAAACCATAGAGATAGAACTTAGAACTACTTCATTTTGTCAAGTTTCACGGAGTTAGCACAAAACGTGTTTGATTTAGAGTTTCAAACACATCTATCTATATAGCAGAAAACAGAGTGAAACCTAAAAATTCAAACTGTTACTGGAAACGAACGCTTGAACCTAGAAGAGTGAAATTTGGGCAGCCAAGTGGGCTTAGTGAACTGATCATTACCACCAAGTATCATCAAGATTTGGTGAAAAAATGTTTGCTGAGATTTCAGCAAACTAGTAGTTTTTTGGAAGCATGGCAACCCCTATCAAACGAAAGTGTTCTTCGCCAGTCTCTGCATTTGGTACTTCATGAAAAAACAAACCATAGAGATAGAACTTAGAACTACTTCATTTTGTCAAGTTTCACGGAGCTAGCACAAACCGTGTTTGATTTAGAGTTTCAAACACATCTATCTATATAGCAGAAAACAGAGTGAAACCTAAAAATTCAAAGTGTTACTGGAAACGAACGCTTGAACCTAGAAGAGTGAAAATTGGGCAGCCAAGTGGGCTTAGTGATCTGATCATTACCACCAAGTATCATCACGATTTGGTGAAAAAATGGTTGCTGAGATTTCAGCAAACGAGTAGTTTTTTGGAAGCTTGGCAACCCCTTTCAAACGAAAGTGTTCTTCGCCAGTCTCTGCATTTGGTACTTCAAGAGGAAACAAACCATACAGATAGAACTGAGAACTACTTCATCTTGTCAAGTTTCACGGATCTAGCACAAACCGTGTTTGATTTAGAGTTTCAAACACATCTATCTGTATAGCAGAACACAGAGTGAAACCTAAAAATTCAAACTGTTACTGGAAACGAACGCTTGAACCTAGAAGAGTGAAAGTTGGGCAGCAAAGTGGGATTAGTGAACTGATCATTACCACCAAGTATCATCAAGATTTGGTGAAAAAATGTTTGCTGAGATTTCAGCAAACTAGTAGTTTTTTGGAAGCATGGCAACCCCTTTCAAACGAAAGTGTTTTTCGCCAGTCTCTGCATGGGGTACTTCAAGAGTAAACAAACCATAGAGATAGAACTTAGAACTACTTCATTTTGTCAAGTTTCAAGGAGCAAGCACAAACCGTGTTTGATTTAGAGTTTCAAACACATCTATCTATATAGCAGAAAACAGAGTGAAACCTAAAAATTCAAACTGTTACTGGAAACGAACGCTTGAACCTAGAAGAGTGAAAGTTTGGCAGCCAAGTGGGATTAGTGAACTGATCATTACCACCAAGTATCATCAATATTTGGTGAAAAAATGTTTGCTGAGATTTCAGCAAACTAGTAGTTTTTTGGAAGCTTGGCAACCCCTTTCAAACGAAAGTGTTCTTCGCCAGTCTCTGCATTTGGTACTTCAAGAGGAAACAAACCATACAGATAGAACTTAGAACTACTTCATCTTGTCAAGTTTCACGGATCTAGCACAAACCGTGTTTGATTTAGAGTTTCAAACACATCTATCTGTATAGCAGAAAACAGAGTGAAACCTAAAAATTCAAACTGTTACTGGAAACGAACGCTTGAACCTAGAAGAGTGAAAGTTGGGCAGCCAAGTGGGATTAGTGAACTGATCATTACCACCAAGTATCATCAAGATTTGGTGAAAAAATGTTTGCTGAGATTTCAGCAAACTAGTAGTTTTTTGGAAGCATGGCAACCCCTTTCAAACGAAAGTGTTTTTCGCAAGTCTCTGAATGGGGTACTTCAAGAGGAAACAAACCATAGAGATAGAACTTAGAACTACTTCATTTTGTCAAGTTTCAAGGAGCAAGCACAAACCGTGTTTGATTTAGAGTTTCAAACACATCTATCTATATAGCAGAAAACAGAGTGAAACCTAAAAATTCAAACTGTTACTGGAAACGAACGCTTGAACCTAGAAGAGTGAAAGTTGGGCAGCCAAGTGGGATTAGTGAACTGATCATTACCACCAAGTATCATCAATATTTGGTGAAAAAATGTTTGCTGAGATTTCAGCAAACTAGTAGTTTTTTGGAAGCATGGCAACCCCTTTCAAACGAAAGTGTTCTTCGCCAGTCTCTGCATTTGGTACTTCAAGAAAAAACAAACCATAGAGATAGAACTTAGAACTACTTCATTTTGTCAAGTTTCACGGAGCTAGCACAAACCGTGTTTGATTTAGAGTTTCAAACACATCTATCTATATAGCAGAAAACAGAGTGAAACCTAAAAATTCAAAGTGTTACTGGAAACGAACGCTTGAACCTAGAAGAGTGAAAATTGGGCAGCCAAGTGGGCTTAGTGATCTGATCATTATCACCAAATATCATCAAGATTTGGTGAAAAAATGTTTGCTGAGATTTCAGCAAACTAGTAGTTTTTTGGAAGCTTGGCAACCCCTTTCAAACGAAAGTGTTCTTCGCCAGTCTCTGCATTTGGTACTTCAAGAGGAAACAAACCATACAGATAGAACTTAGAACTACTTCATCTTGTCAAGTTTCACGGATCTAGCACAAACCGTGTTTGATTTAGAGTTTCAAACACATCTATCTGTATAGCAGAAAACAGAGTGAAACCTAAAAATTCAAACTGTTACTGGAAACGAACGCTTGAACCTAGAAGAGTGAAAGTTGGGCAGCCAAGTGGGATTAGTGAACTGATCATTACCACCAAGTATCATCAAGATTTGGTGAAAAAATGTTTGCTGAGGTTTCAGCAAACTAGTAGTTTTTTGGAAGCATGGCAACCCCTTTCAAACGAAAGTGTTTTTCGCCAGTCTCTGCATGGGGTACTTCAAGAGGAAACAAACCATAGAGATAGAACTTAGAACTACTTCATTTTGTCAAGTTTCAAGGAGCTAGCACAAACCGTGTTTGATTTAGAGTTTCAAACACATCTATCTATATAGCAGAAAACAGAGTGAAACCTAAAAATTCAAACTGTTACTGGAAACGAACGCTTGAACCTAGAAGAGTGAAAGTTGGGCAGCCAAGTGGGATTAGTGAACTGATCATTACCACCAAGTATCATCAAGATTTGGTGAAAAAATGTTTGCTGAGATTTCAGCAAACTAGTAGTTTTTTGGAAGCTTGGCAACCCCTTTCAAACGAAAGTGTTCTTCGCCAGTCTCTGCATGGGGTACTTCAAGAGGAAACAAACCATAGAGATAGAACTTAGAACTACTTCATTTTGTCAAGTTTCACGGACCTAGCACAAACCGTGTTTGATTTAGAGTTTCAAACACATCTATCTATATAGCAGAAAACAGAGTGAAACCTAAAAATTCAAACTGTTACTGGAAACGAACGCTTGAACCTAGAAGAGTGAAAGTTGGGCAGCCAAGTGGGATTAGTGAACTGATCATTTCCACCAAGTATCATCAAGTTTTGGTGAAAAAATGTTTGCTGAGATTTCAGCAAACTAGTAGTTTTTTGGAAGCATGGCAACCCCTTTCAAACGAAAGTGTTTTTCGCCAGTCTCTGCATGGGGTACTTCAAGAGGAAACAAACCATAGAGATAGAACTTAGAACTACTTCATTTTGTCAAGTTTCACGGAGCTAGCACAAACCGTGATTGATTTAGAGTTTCAAACACATCTATCTGTATAACAGAAAACAGAGTGAAACCTAAAAATTCAAAGTGTTACTGGAAACGAACGCTTGAACCTAGAAGATTGAAAGTTGGGCAGCCAAGTGGGCTTAGTGAACTGATCATTACCACCAAGTATCATCAAGATTTGGTGAAAAAATGGTTGCTGAGATTTCAGCAAACTAGTAGTTTTTTGGAAGCATGGCAACCCCTATCAAACGAAAGTGTTCTTCGCCAGTCTCTCATTTGGTACTTCCAGAGGAAACAAACCATAGAGATAGAACTTAGAACTACTTCATTTTGTCAAGTTTCACGGAGTTAGCACAAAACGTGTTTGATTTAGAGTTTCAAACACATCTATCTATATAGCAGAAAACAGAGTGAAACCTAAAAATTCAAACTGTTACTGGAAACGAACGCTTGAACCTAGAAGAGTGAAAGTTGGGCAGCCAAGTGGGATTAGTGAACTGATCATTACCACCAAGTATCATCAAGATTTGGTGAAAAAATGTTTGCTGAGATTTCAGCAAACTAGTAGTTTTTTGGAAGCATGGCAACCCCTATCAAACGAAAGTGTTCTTCGCCAGTCTCTGCATTTGGTACTTCATGAAAAAACAAACCATAGAGATAGAACTTAGAACTACTTCATTTTGTCAAGTTTCACGGAGCTAGCACAAACCGTGTTTGATTTAGAGTTTCAAACACATCTATCTATATAGCAGAAAACAGAGTGAAACCTAAAAATTCAAAGTGTTACTGGAAACGAACGCTTGAACCTAGAAGAGTGAAAATTGGGCAGCCAAGTGGGCTTAGTGATCTGATCATTACCACCAAGTATCATCACGATTTGGTGAAAAAATGGTTGCTGAGATTTCAGCAAACGAGTAGTTTTTTGGAAGCTTGGCAACCCCTTTCAAACGAAAGTGTTCTTCGCCAGTCTCTGCATTTGGTACTTCAAGAGGAAACAAACCATACAGATAGAACTGAGAACTACTTCATCTTGTCAAGTTTCACGGATCTAGCACAAACCGTGTTTGATTTAGAGTTTCAAACACATCTATCTGTATAGCAGAAAACAGAGTGAAACCTAAAAATTCAAACTGTTACTGGAAACGAACGCTTGAACCTAGAAGAGTGAAAGTTGGGCAGCCAAGTGGGATTAGTGAACTGATCATTACCACCAAGTATCATCAAGATTTGGTGAAAAAATGTTTGCTGAGATTTCAGCAAACTAGTAGTTTTTTGGAAGCATGGCAACCCCTTTCAAACGAAAGTGTTTTTCGCAAGTCTCTGCATGGGGTACTTCAAGAGGAAACAAACCATAGAGATAGAACTTAGAACTACTTCATTTTGTCAAGTTTCACGGAGCTAGCACAAACCGTGTTTGATTTAGAGTTTCAAACACATCTATCTGTATAGCAGAAAACAGAGTGAAACCTAAAAATTCAAACAGTCACTGGAAACGAAAGCCTCAACCTAGAAGAGTAAAATTTGGGCAGCCAAGTGGGATTAGTGAACTGATCATTACCACCAAGTATCATCAAGATTTGTTGAAAAAATGTTTGCTGAGATTTCAGCAAACTAGTAGTTTTTTGGAAGCTTGGCAACCCCTTTCAAACGAAAGTGTTCTTAGCCAATCTCTGCATGGGGTACTTCAAGAGGAAAAAAACCATAGAGATAGAATTAACAACTACTTCATTTTGTCAAGTTTCAAGGAGCTAGCACAAACCGTGTTTGATTTAGAGTTTCAAACACATCTATCTATATAGCAGAAAACAGAGTGAAACCTAAAAATTCAAACTGTTACTGGAAACGAACGCTTGAACCAGGAAGAGTGAAAATTGGGCAGCCAAGTGGGATTAGTGAACTGATCATTACCACCAAGTATCATCAATATTTGGTGAAAAAATGTTTGCTGAGATTTCAGCAAACTAGTAGTTTTTTGGAAGCATGGCAACCCCTTTCAAACGAAAGTGTTCTTCGCCAGTCTCTGCATTTGGTACTTCAAGAAAAAACAAACCATAGAGATAGAACTTAGAACTACTTCATTTTGTCAAGTTTCACGGAGCTAGCACAAACCGTGTTTGATTTAGAGTTTAAAACACATCTATCTATATAGCAGAAAACAGAGTGAAACCTAAAAATTCAAAGTGTTACTGGAAACGAACGCTTGAACCTAGAAGAGTGAAAATTGGGCAGCCAAGTGCGCTTAGTGATCTGATCATTACCACCAAGTATCATCAAGATTTGGTGAAAAAATGGTTGCTGAGATTTCAGCAAACGAGTAGTTTTTTGGAAGCTTGGCAACCCCTTTCAAACGAAAGTGTTCTTCGCCAGTCTATGCATTTGGTACTTCAAGAGGAAACAAACCATACAGATAGAACTTAGAACTACTTCATCTTGTCAAGTTTCACGGATCTAGCACAAACCGTGTTTGATTTAGAGTTTCAAACACATCTATCTGTATAGCAGAAAACAGAGTGAAACCTAAAAATTCAAACTGTTACTGGAAACGAACGCTTGAACCTAGAAGAGTGAAAGTTGGGCAGCCAAGTGGGATTAGTGAACTGATCATTACCACCAAGTATCATCAAGATTTGGTGAAAAAATGTTTGCTGAGATTTCAGCAAACTAGTAGTTTTTTGGAAGCATGGCAACCCCTTTCAAACGAAAGTGTTTTTCGCCAGTCTCTGCATGGGGTACTTCAAGAGTAAACAAACCATAGAGATAGAACTTAGAACTACTTCATTTTGTCAAGTTTCAAGGAGCAAGCACAAACCGTCTTTGATTTAGAGTTTCAAACACATCTATCTATATAGCAGAAAACAGAGTGAAACCTAAAAATTCAAACTGTTACTGGAAACGAACGCTTGAACCTAGAAGAGTGAAAGTTGGGCAGCCAAGTGGGATTAGTGAACTGATCATTACCACCAAGTATCATAAATATTTGGTGAAAAAATGTTTGCTGAGATTTCAGCAAACTAGTAGTTTTTTGGAAGCATGGCAACCCCTTTCAAACGAAAGTGTTCTTCGCCAGTCTCTGCATTTGGTACTTCAAGAAAAAACAAACCATAGAGATAGAACTTAGAACTACTTCATTTTGTCAAGTTTCACGGAGCTAGCACAAACCGTGTTTGATTTAGAGTTTCAAACACATCTATCTATATAGCAGAAAACAGAGTGAAACCTAAAAATTCAAAGTGTTACTGGAAACGAACGCTTGAACCTAGAAGAGTGAAAATTGGGCAGCCAAGTGGGCTTAGTGATCTGATCATTACCACCAAGTATCATCAAGATTTGGTGAAAAAATGTTTGCTGAGATTTCAGCAAACTAGTAGTTTTTTGGAAGCTTGGCAACCCCTTTCAAACGAAAGTGTTCTTCGCCAGTCTCTGCATTTGGTACTTCAAGAGGAAACAAACCATACAGATAGAACTTAGAACTACTTCATCTTGTCAAGTTTCACGGATCTAGCACAAACCGTGTTTGATTTAGAGTTTCAAACACATCTATCTGTATAGCAGAAAACAGAGTGAAACCTAAAAATTCAAACTGTTACTGGAAACGAACGCTTGAACCTAGAAGAGTGAAAGTTGGGCAGCCAAGTGGGATTAGTGAACTGATCATTACCACCAAGTATCATCAAGATTTGGTGAAAAAATGTTTGCTGAGATTTCAGCAAACTAGTAGTTTTTTGGAAGCATGGCAACCCCTTTCAAACGAAAGTGTTTTTCGCAAGTCTCTGCATGGGGTACTTCAAGAGGAAACAAACCATAGAGATAGAACTTAGAACTACTTCATTTTGTCAAGTTTCACGGAGCTAGCACAAACCGTGTTTGATTTAGAGTTTCAAACACATCTATCTGTATAGCAGAAAACAGAGTGAAACCTAAAAATTCAAACAGTCACTGGAAACGAAAGCTTCAACCTAGAAGAATAAAATTTGGGCAGCCAAGTGGGATTAGTGAACTGATCATTACCACCAAGTATCATCAAGATTTGGTGAAAAAATGTTTGCTGAGATTTCAGCAAACTAGTAGTTTTTTGGAAGCTTGGCAACCCCTTTCAAACGAAAGTGTTCTTCGCCAGTCTCTGCATGGGGTACTTCAAGAGGAAAAAAACCATAGAGATAGAATTAACAACTACTTCATTTTGTCAAGTTTCAAGGAGCTAGCACAAACCGTGTTTGATTTAGAGTTTCAAACACATCTATCTATATAGCAGAAAACAGAGTGAAACCTAAAAATTCAAACTGTTACTGGAAACGAACGCTTGAACCAGGAAGAGTGAAAATTGGGCAGCCAAGTGGGATTAGTGAACTGATCATTACCACCAAGTATCATCAATATTTGGTGAAAAAAATGTTTGCTGAGATTTCAGCAAACTAGTAGTTTTTTGGAAGCATGGCAACCCCTTTCAAACGAAAGTGTTCTTCGCCAGTCTCTGCATTTGGTACTTCAAGAAAAAACAAACCATAGAGATAGAACTTAGAACTACTTCATTTTGTCAAGTTTCACGGAGCTAGCACAAACCGTGTTTGATTTAGAGTTTCAAACACATCTATCAATATAGCAGAAAACAGAGTGAAACCTAAAAATTCAAAGTGTTACTTGAAACGAACGCTTGAACCTAGAAGAGTGAAAATTGGGCAGCCAAGTGGGCTTAGTGATCTGATCATTACCACCAAGTATCATCAAGATTTGGTGAAAAAATGGTTGCTGAGATTTCAGCAAACGAGTAGTTTTTTTGAAGCTTGGCAACCCCTTTCAAACGAAAGTGTTCTTCGCCAGTCTATGCATTTGGTACTTCAAGAGGAAACAAACCATACAGATAGAACTTAGAACTACTTCATCTTGTCAAGTTTCACGGATCTAGCACAAACCGTGTTTGATTTAGAGTTTCAAACACATCTATCTGTATAGCAGAAAACAGAGTGAAACCTAAAAATTCAAACTGTTACTGGAAACGAACGCTTGAACCTAGAAGAGTGAAAGTTGGGCAGCCAAGTGGGATTAGTGAACTGATCATTACCACCAAGTATCATCAAGATTTGGTGAAAAAATGTTTGCTGAGATTTCAGCAAACTAGTAGTTTTTTGGAAGCATGGCAACCCCTTTCAAACGAAAGTGTTTTTCGCCAGTCTCTGCATGGGGTACTTCAAGAGTAAACAAACCATAGAGATAGAACTTAGAACTACTTCATTTTGTCAAGTTTCAAGAAGCAAGCACAAACCGTGTTTGATTTAGAGTTTCAAACACATCTATCTATATAGCAGAAAACAGAGTGAAACCTAAAAATTCAAACTGTTACTGGAAACGAACGCTTGAACCTAGAAGAGTGAAAGTTGGGCAGCCAAGTGGGATTAGTGAACTGATCATTACCACCAAGTATCATCAATATTTGGTGAAAAAATGTTTGCTGAGATTTCAGCAAACTAGTAGTTTTTTGGAAGCATGGCAACCCCTTTCAAACGAAAGTGTTCTTCGCCAGTCTCTGCATTTGGTACTTCAAGAAAAAACAAACCATAGAGATAGAACTTAGAACTACTTCATTTTGTCAAGTTTCACGGAGCTAGCACAAACCGTGTTTGATTTAGAGTTTCAAACACATCTATCTATATAGCAGAAAACAGAGTGAAACCTAAAAATTCAAAGTGTTACTGGAAACGAACGCTTGAACCTAGAAGAGTGAAAATTGGGCAGCCAAGTGGGCTTAGTGATCTGATCATTATCACCAAGTATCATCAAGATTTGGTGAAAAAATGTTTGCTGAGATTTCAGCAAACTAGTAGTTTTTTGGAAGCTTGGCAACCCCTTTCAAACGAAAGTGTTCTTCGCCAGTCTCTGCATTTGGTACTTCAAGAGGAAACAAACCATACAGATAGAACTTAGAACTACTTCATCTTGTCAAGTTTCACGGAGCTAGCACAAACCGTGTTTGATTTAGAGTTTCAAACACATCTATCTGTATAGCTGAAAACAGAGTGAAACCTAAAAATTCAAACTGTTACTGGAAACGAACGCTTGAACCTAGAAGAGTGAAAGTTGGGCAGCCAAGTGGGATTAGTGAACTGATCATTACCACCAAGTATCATCAAGATTTGGTGAAAAAATGTTTGCTGAGATTTCAGCAAACTAGTAGTTCTTTGGAAGCATGGCAACCACTTTCAAACGAAAGTGTTTTTCGCCAGTCTCTGCATGGGGTACTTCAAGAGTAAACAAACCATAGAGATAGAACTTAGAACTACTTCATTTTGTCAAGTTTCAAGAAGCTAGCACAAACCGTGTTTGATTTAGAGTTTCAAACACATCTATCTATATAGCAGAAAACAGAGTGAAACCTAAAAATTCAAACTGTTACTGGAAACGAACGCTTGAACCTAGAAGAGTGAAAGTTGGGCAGCCAAGTGGGATTAGTGAAGTGATCATTACCACCAAGTATCATCAAGATTTGGTGAAAAAATGTTTGCTGAGATTTCAGCAAACTAGTAGTTTTTTGGAAGCATGGCAACCCCTTTCAAACGAAAGTGTTCTTCGCCAGTCTCTGCATTTGGTACTTCATGAAAAAACAAACCATAGAGATAGAACTTAGAACTACTTCATTTTGTCAAGTTTCACGGAGCTAGCACAAACCGTGTTTGATTTAGAGTTTCAAACACATATATCTATATAGCAGAAAACAGAGTGAAACCTAAAAATTCAAAGTGTTACTGGAAACGAACGCTTGAACCTAGAAGAGTGAAAATTGGGCAGCCAAGTGGGCTTAGTGATCTGATCATTACCACCAAGTATCATCAATATTTGGTGAAAAAATGTTTGCTGAGATTTCAGCAAACTAGTAGTTTTTTGGAAGCATGGCAACCCCTTTCAAACGAAAGTGTTCTTCGCCAGTCTCTGCATTTGGTACTTCAAGAAAAAACAAACCATAGAGATAGAACTTAGAACTACTTCATTTTGTCAAGTTTCACGGAGCTAGCACAAACCGTGTTTGATTTAGAGTTTCAAACACATCTATCTATATAGCAGAAAACAGAGTGAAACCTAAAAATTCAAAGTGTTACTGGAAACGAACGCTTGAACCTAGAAGAGTGAAAATTGGGCAGCCAAGTGGGCTTAGTGATCTGATCATTACCACCAAGTATCATCAAGATTTGGTAAAAAAATGGTTGCTGAGATTTCAGCAAACGAGTAGTTTTTTGGAAGCTTGGCAACCCCTTTCAAACGAAAGTGTTCTTCGCCAGTCTATGCATTTGGTACTTCAAGAGGAAACAAACCATACAGATAGAACTTAGAACTACTTCATCTTGTCAAGTTTCACGGATCTAGCACAAACCGTGTTTGATTTAGAGTTTCAAACACATCTATCTGTATAGCAGAAAACAGAGTGAAACCTAAAAATTCAAACTGTTACTGGAAACGAACGCTTGAACCTAGAAGAGTGAAAGTTGGGCAGCCAAGTGGGATTAGTGAACTGATCATTACCACCAAGTATCATCAATATTTGGTGAAAAAATGTTTGCTGAGATTTCAGCAAACTAGTAGTTTTTTGGAAGCATGGCAACACCTTTCAAACGAAAGTGTTTTTCGCCAGTCTCTGCATGGGGTACTTCAAGAGTAAACAAACCATAGAGATAGAACTTAGAACTACTTCATTTTGTCAAGTTTCAAGGAGCAAGCACAAACCGTGTTTGATTTAGAGTTTCAAACACATCTATCTATATAGCAGAAAACAGAGTGAAACCTAAAAATTCAAACTGTTACTGGAAACGAACGCTTGAACCTAGAAGAGTGAAAGTTGGGCAGCCAAGTGGGATTAGTGAACTGATCATTACCACCAAGTATCATCAATATTTGGTGAAAAAATGTTTGCTGAGATTTCAGCAAACGAGTAGTTTTTTGGAAGCTTGGCAACCCCTTTCAAACGAAAGTGTTTTTCGCCAGTCTCTGCATGGGGTACTTCAAGAGGAAACAAACCATAGAGATAGAACTTAGAACTACTTCATTTGGTCAAGTTTCAAGGAGCTAGCACAAACCGTGTTTGATTTAGAATTCCAAACACAGCTATCTATGTTGGAGAAAACAGAGTGAAACCTAAAAATTCAAACTGTTACTGGAAACGAACGCTTGAACCTAGAAGAGTGAAAGTTGGGCAGCCAAGTGGGATTAGTGAACTGATCATTACCACCAAGTATCATCAATATTTGGTGAAAAAATGTTTGCTGAGATTTCAGCAAACGAGTAGTTTTTTGGAAGCTTGGCAACCCCTTTCAAACGAAAGTGTTTTTCGCCAGTCTCTGCATGGGGTACTTCAAGAGGAAACAAACCATAGAGATAGAACTTAGAACTACTTCATTTGGTCAAGTTTCAAGGAGCTAGCACAAACCGTGTTTGATTTAGAATTCCAAACACAGCTATCTATGTTGGAGAAAACAGAGTGAAACAAAAAATTCAAACAGTCACTGGAAACGAAAGCTTCAACCTAGAAGAATAAAATTTGGGCAGCCAAGTGGGATTAGTGAACTGATCATTACCACCAAGTATCATCAAGATTTGGTGAAAAAATGTTTGCTGAGATTTCAGCAAACTAGTAGTTTTTTGGAAGCTTGGCAACCCCTTTCAAACGAAAGTGTTTTTCGCCAGTCTCTGCATGGGGTACTTCAAGAGGAAAAAAACCATAGAGATAGAATTAACAACTACTTCATTTTGTCAAGTTTCAAGGAGCTAGCACAAACCGTGTTTGATTTAGAGTTTCAAACACATCTATCTATATAGCAGAAAACAGAGTGAAACCTAAAAATTCAAACTGTTACTGGAAACGAACGCTTGAACCTAGAAGAGTGAAAATTGGGCAGCCAAGTGGGATTTGTGAACTGATCATTACCACCAAGTATCATCAAGATTTGGTGAAAAAATGTTTGCTGAGATTTCAGCAAACTAGTAGTTTTTTGGAAGCATGGCAACCCCTTTCAAACGAAAGTGTTTTTCGCCAGTCTCTGCATGGGGTACTTCAAGAGGAAACAAACCATAGAGATAGAACTTAGAACTACTTCATTTTGTCAAGTTTCACGGAGCTAGCACAAACCGTGTTTGATTTAGAGTTTCAAACACATCTATCTGTATAGCAGAAAACAGAGTGAAACCTAAAAATTCAAACTGTTACTGGAAACGAACGCTTGAACCTAGAAGAGTGAAAGTTGGGCAGCCAAGTGGGATTAGTGAACTGATCATTACCACAAAGTATCATCAAGATTTGGTGAAAAAATGTTTGCTGAGATTTCAGCAAACTAGTAGTTTTTTGGAAGCATGGCACCCCTTTCAAACGAAAGTGTTTTTCGCCAGTCTCTGCATGGGGTACCTCAAGAGGAAACAAACCATACAGATAGAACTTAGAACTACTTCATTTGGTCAAGTTTCAAGGAGCTAGCACAAACCGTGTTTGATTTAGAGTTTCAAACACATCTATCTGTATAGCAGAAAACAGAGTGAAACCTAAAAATTCAAAGTGTTACTGGAAACGAACGCTTGAACCTAGAAGAGTGAAAATTGGGCAGCCAAGTGGGCTTAGTGAACTGATCATTACCACCAAGTATCATCAAGATTTGGTGAAAAAATGTTTGCTGAGATTTCAGCAAACGAGTAGTTTTTTGGAAGCTTGGCAACCCCTTTCAAACGAAAGTGTTCTTCGCCAGTCTCTGCATGGGGTACTTCAAGAGGAAACCAACCATAGAGATAGAACTTAGAACTGCTTCATTTTGTCAAGTTTCACGGAGCTAGCACAAACCGTGTTTGATTTAGAGTTTCAAACACATCTATCTATATAGCAGAAAACAGAGTGAAACCTAAAAATTCAAACTGTTACTGGAAACGAACGCTTGAACCTAGAAGAGTGAAAGTTGGGCAGCCAAGTGGGATTAGTGAACTGATCATTACCACCAAGTATCATCAAGATTTGGTGAAAAAATGGTTGCTGAGATTTCAGCAAACTAGTAGTTTTTTGGAAGCATGGCAACCCCTTGCAAACGAAAGTGTTTTTCGCCAGTCTCTGCATGGGGTAGTTCAAGAGTAAACAAACCATAGAGATAGAACTTAGAACTACTTCATTTTGTCAAGTTTCACGGAGCTAGCACAAACCGTGTTTGATTTAGAGTTCTATATAACAAAAAACAGAGTGAAACCTAAAAATTCAAACTGTTACTGGAAACGAACGCTTGAACCTAGAAGAGTGAAAGTTGGGCAGCCAAGTGGGATTAGTGAACTGATCATTACCACCAAGTATCATCAAGATTTGGTGAAAAAATGTTTGCTGATATTTCAGCAAACTAGTAGTTTTTTGGAAGCATGGCAACCCCTTTCAAACGAAAGTGTTTTTCACCAGTCTCTGCATGGGGTACTTCAAGAGTAAACAAACCATAGAGATAGAACTTAGAACTACTTCATTTTGTCAAGTTTCAAGGAGCTAGCACAAACCGTGTTTTTTTTAGAGTTTCAAACACATCTATCTATATAGCAGAAAACAGAGTGAAACCTAAAAATTCAAACTGTTACTGGAAACGAACGCTTGAACCTAGAAGAGTGAAAGTTGGGCAGCCAAGTGGGATTAGTGAACTGATCATTACCACCAAGTATCATCAATATTTGGTGAAAAAATGTTTGCTGAGATTTCAGCAAACTAGTAGTTTTTTGGAAGCTTGGCAACCCCTTTCAAACGAAAGTGTTTTTCGCCAGTCTCTGCATGGGGTACTTCAAGAGGAAACAAACCATAGAGATAGAACTTAGAACTACTTCATTTGGTCAAGTTTCAAGGAGCTAGCACAAACCGTGTTTGATTTAGAGTTTCAAACACATCTATCTATATAGCAGAAAACAGAGTGAAACCTAAAAATTCAAAGTGTTACTGGAAACGAACGCTTGAACCTAGAAGGGTGAAAAATGGGCAGCCAAGTGGGCTTAGTGAACTGATCATTACCACCAAGTATCATCAAGATTTGGTGAAAAAATGTTTGCTGAGATTTCAGCAAACGAGTAGTTTTTTGGAAGCTTGGCAACCCCTTTCAAACGAAAGTGTTTTTCGCCAGTCTCTGCATGGGGTACTTCAAGAGGAAACAAACCATAGAGATAGAACTTAGAACTACTTCATTTGGTCAAGTTTCAAGGAGCTAGCACAAACCGTGTTTGATTTAGAATTCCAAACACAGCTATCTATGTTGGAGAAAACAGAGTGAAACCTAAAAATTCAAACAGTCACTGGAAAGGAAAGCTTCAACCTAGAAGAATAAAATTTGGGCAGCCAAGTGGGATTAGTGAACTGATCATTACCACCAAGTATCATCAAGATTTGGTGAAAAAATGTTTGCTGAGATTACAGCAAACTAGTAGTTTTTTGGAAGCATGGCAACCCCTTGCAAACGAAAGTGTTTTTCGCCAGTCTCTGCATGGGGTAGTTCAAGAGTAAACAAACCATAGAGATAGAACTTAGAACTACTTCATTTTGTCAAGTTTCACGGAGCTAGCACAAACCGTGTTTGATTTAGAGTTCTATATAACAAAAAACAGAGTGAAACCTAAAAATTCAAACTGTTACTGGAAACGAACGCTTGAACCTAGAAGAGTGAAAGTTGGGCAGCCAAGTGGGATTAGTGAACTGATCATTACCACCAAGTATCATCAAGATTTGGTGAAAAAATGTTTGCTGATATTTCAGCAAACTAGTAGTTTTTTGGAAGCATGGCAACCCCTTTCAAACGAAAGTGTTTTTCACCAGTCTCTGCATGGGGTACTTCAAGAGTAAACAAACCATAGAGATAGAACTTAGAACTACTTCATTTTGTCAAGTTTCAAGGAGCTAGCACAAACCGTGTTTTTTTTAGAGTTTCAAACACATCTATCTATATAGCAGAAAACAGAGTGAAACCTAAAAATTCAAACTGTTACTGGAAACGAACGCTAGAACCTAGAAGAGTGAAAATTGGGCAGCCAAGTGGGATTAGTGAACTGATCATTACCACCAAGTATCATCAAGATTTGGTGAAAAAATGTTTGCTGAGATTTCAGCAAACTAGTAGTTTTTTGGAAGCATGGCAACCCCTTTCAAACGAAAGTGTTTTTCGCCAGTCTCTGCATGGGGTACTTCAAGAGGAAACAAACCATAGAGATAGAACTTAGAACTACTTCATTTTGTCAAGTTTCAAGGAGCTAGCACAAACCGTGTTTGATTTAGAGTTTCAAACACATCTATCTGTATAGCAGAAAACAGAGTGAAACCTAAAAATTCAAACTGTTACTGGAAACGAACGCTTGAACCTAGAAGAGTGAAAGTTGGGCAGCCAAGTGGGATTAGTGAACTGATCATTACCACCAAGTATCATCAAGATTTGGTGAAAAAATATTTGCTGAGATTTCAGCAAACGAGTAGTTTTTTGGAAGCTTGGCAACCCCTTTCAAACGAAAGTGTTCTTCGCCAGTCTCTGCATTTGGTACTTCAAGAGGAAACAAACCATACAGATAGAACTTAGAACTACTTCATCTTGTCAAGTTTCACTGATCTAGCACAAACCGCGTTTGATTTAGAGTTTCAAATACATCTATCTGTATAGCAGAAAACAGAGTGAAACCTAAAAATTCAAACTGTTAATGGAAACGAACGCTTGAACCTAGATGAGTGAAAGTTGGGCAGCCAAGTGGGATTAGTGAACTGATCATTACCACCAAGTATCATCAAGATTTGGTGAAAAAATGTTTGCTGAGATTTCAGCAAACTAGTAGTTTTTTGGAAGCATGGCAACCCCTTTCAAACGAAAGTGTTTTTCGCCAGTCTCTGCATGGGGTAGTTCAAGAGTAAACAAACCATAGAGATAGAACTTAGAACTACTTCATTTTGTCAAGTTTCACGGAGCTAGCACAAACCGTGTTTGATTTAGAGTTCTATATAACAAAAAACAGAGTGAAACCTAAAAATTCAAACTGTTACTGGAAACGAACGCTTGAACCTAGAAGAGTGAAAGTTGGGCAGCCAAGTGGGATTAGTGAACTGATCATTACCACCAAGTATCATCAAGATTTGGTGAAAAAATGTTTGCTGAGATTTCAGCAAACTAGTAGTTTTTTGGAAGCATGGCAACCCCTTTCAAACGAAAGTGTTTTTCGCCAGTCTCTGCATGGGATACTTCAAGAGTAAACAAACCATAGAGATAGAACTTAGAACTACTTCATTTTGTCAAGTTTCAAGGAGCTAGCACAAACCGTGTTTGGTTTAGAGTTTCAAACACATCTATCTATATAGCAGAAAACAGAGTGAAACCTAAAAATTCAAACTGTTACTGGAAACGAACGCTTGAACCTAGAAGAGTGAAAGTTGGGCAGCCAAGTGGGATTAGTGAACTGATCATTACCACCAAGTATCATCAATATTTGGTGAAAAAATGTTTGCTGAGATTTCAGCAAACTAGTAGTTTTTTGGAAGCATGGCAACCCCTTTCAAACGAAAGTGTTCTTCGCCAGTCTCTGCATTTGGTACTTCAAGAAAAAACAAACCATAGAGATAGAACTTAGAACTACTTCATTTTGTCAAGTTTCACGGAGCTAGCACAAACCGTGTTTGATTTAGAGTTTCAAACACATCTATCTATATAGCAGAAAACAGAGTGAAACCTAAAAATTCAAAGTGTTACTGGAAACGAACGCTTGAACCTAGAAGAGTGAAAATTGGGCAGCCAAGTGGGCTTAGTGATCTGATCATTACCACCAAGTATCATCAAGATTTGGTGAAAAAATGGTTGCTGAGATTTCAGCAAACGAGTAGTTTTTTGGACGCTTGGCAACCCCTTTCAAACGAAAGTGTTCTTCGCCAGTCTCTGCATTTGGTACTTCAAGAGGAAACAAACCATACAGATAGAACTTAGAACTACTTCATCTTGTCAAGTTTCACGGATCTAGCACAAACCGTGTTTGATTTAGAGTTTCAAACACATCTATCTGTATAGCAGAAAACAGAGTGAAACCTAAAAATTCAAACTGTTACTGGAAACGAACGCTTGAACCTAGAAGAGTGAAAGTTGGGCAGCCAAGTGGGATTAGTGAACTGATCATTACCACCAAGTATCATCAAGATTTGGTGAAAAAATGTTTGCTGAGATTTCAGCAAACTAGTAGTTTTTTGGAAGCATGGCAACCCCTTTCAAACGAAAGTGTTTTTCGCCAGTCTCTGCATGGGGTACTTCAAGAGTAAACAAACCATAGAGATAGAACTTAGAACTACTTCATTTTGTCAAGTTTCAAGGAGCTAGCACAAACCGTGTTTGATTTAGAGTTTCAAACCCATCTATCTATATAGCAGAAAACAGAGTGAAACCTAAAAATTCAAAGTGTTACTGGAAACGAACGCTTGAACCTAGAAGAGTGAAAATTGGGCAGCCAAGTGGGCTTAGTGAACTGATCATTACCACCAAGTATCATCAAGATTTGGTGAAAAAATGTTTGCTGAGATTTCAGCAAATGAGTAGTTTTTTGGAAGCTTGGCAACCCCTTTCAAACGAAAGTGTTTTTCGCCAGTCTCTGCATGGGGTACTTCAAGAGGAAACAAACCATAGAGATAGAACTTAGAACTACTTCATTTGGTCAAGTTTCAAGGAGCTAGCACAAACCGTGTTTGATTTAGAATTCCAAACACAGCTATCTATGTTGGAGAAAACAGAGTGAAACCTAAAAATTCAAACAGTCACTGGAAACGAAAGCTTCAACCTAGAAGAATAAAATTTGGGCAAACAAGTGGGATTAGTGAACTGATCATTACCACCAAGTATCATCAAGATTTGGTGAAAAAATGTTTGCTGAGATTTCAGCAAACTAGTAGTTTTTTGGAAGCTTGGCAACCCCTTTCAAACGAAAGTGTTTTTCGCCAGTCTCTGCATGGGGTACTTCAAGAGGAAAAAAAACATAGAGATAGAATTAACAACTACTTCATTTTGTCAAGTTTCAAGGAGCTAGCACAAACCGTGTTTGATTTAGAGTTTCAAACACATCTATCTATATAGCAGAAAACAGTGTGAAACCTAAAAATTCAAACTGTTACTGGAAACGAACGCTAGAACCTAGAAGAGTGAAAATTGGGCAGCCAAGTGGGATTAGTGAACTGATCATTACCACCAAGTATCATCAAGATTTGGTGAAAAAATGTTTGCTGAGATTTCAGCAAACTAGTAGTTTTTTGGAAGCATGGCAACCCCTTTCAAACGAAAGTGTTTTTCGCCAGTCTCTTCATGGGGTACTTCAAGAGGAAACAAACCATAGAGATAGAACTTAGAACTACTTCATTTTGTCAAGTTTCAAGGAGCTAGCACAAACCGTGTTTGATTTAGAGTTTCAAACACATCTATCTGTATAGCAGAAAACAGAGTGAAACCTAAAAATTCAAACTGTTACTGGAAACGAACGCTTGAACCTAGAAGAGTGAAAGTTGGGCAGCCAAGTGGGATTAGTGAACTGATCATTACCACCAAGTATCATCAAGATTTGGTGAAAAAATATTTGCTGAGATTTCAGCAAACGAGTAGTTTTTTGGAAGCTTGGCAACCCCTTTCAAACGAAAGTGTTCTTCGCCAGTCTTTGCATTTGGTACTTCAAGAGGAAACAAACCATACAGATAGAACTTAGAACTACTTCATCTTGTCAAGTTTCACTGATCTAGCACAAACCGTGTTTGATTTAGAGTTTCAAATACATCTATCTGTATAGCAGAAAACAGAGTGAAACCTAAAAATTCAAACTGTTAATGGAAACGAACGCTTGAACCTAGATGAGTGAAAGTTGGGCAGCCAAGTGGGATTAGTGAACTGATCATTACCACCAAGTATCATCAAGATTTGGTGAAAAAATGTTTGCTGAGATTTCAGCAAACTAGTAGTTTTTTGGAAGCATGGCAACCCCTTTCAAACGAGAGTGTTTTTCGCCAGTCTCTGCATGGGGTAGTTCAAGAGTAAACAAACCATAGAGATAGAACTTAGAACTACTTCATTTTGTCAAGTTTCACGGAGCTAGCACAAACCGTGTTTGATTTAGAGTTCTATATAACAAAAAACAGAGTGAAACCTAAAAATTCAAACTGTTACTGGAAACGAACGCTTGAACCTAGAAGAGTGAAAGTTGGGCAGCCAAGTGGGATTAGTGAACTGATCATTACCACCAAGTATCATCAAGATTTGGTGAAAAAATGTTTGCTGAGATTTCAGCAAACTAGTAGTTTTTTGGAAGCATGGCAACCCCTTTCAAACGAAAGTTTTTTTTGCCAGTCTCTGCATGGGATACTTCAGGAGTAAACAAACCATAGAGATAGAACTTAGAACTACTTCATTTTGTCAAGTTTCAAGGAGCTAGCACAAACCGTGTTTGGTTTAGAGTTTCAAACACATCTATCTATATAGCAGAAAACAGAGTGAAACCTAAAAATTCAAACTGTTACTGGAAACGAACGCTTGAACCTAGAAGAGTGAAAGTTGGGCAGCCAAGTGGGATTAGTGAACTGATCATTACCACCAAGTATCATCAATATTTGGTGAAAAAATGTTTGCTGAGATTTCAGCAAACTAGTAGTTTTTTGGAAGCATGGCAACCCCTTTCAAACGAAAGTGTTTTTCGCCAGTCTCTGCATGGGATACTTCAAGAGTAAACAAACCATAGAGATAGAACTTAGAACTACTTCATTTTGTCAAGTTTCAAGGAGCTAGCACAAACCGTGTTTGGTTTAGAGTTTCAAACACATCTATCTATATAGCAGAAAACAGACTGAAACCTAAAAATTCAAACTGTTACTGGAAACGAACGCTTGAACCTAGAAGAGTGAAAGTTGGGCAGGAAGTGGGATTAGTGAACTGATCATTACCACCAAGTATCATCAATATTTGGTGAAAAAATGTTTGCTGAGATTTCAGCAAACTAGTAGTTTTTTGGAAGCATGGCAACCCCTTTCAAACGAAAGTGTTCTTCGCCAGTCTCTGCATTTGGTACTTCAAGAAAAAACAAACCATAGAGATAGAACTTAGAACTACTTCATTTTGTCAAGTTTCACGGAGCTAGCACAAACCGTGTTTGATTTAGAGTTTCAAACACATCTATCTATATAGCAGAAAACAGAGTGAAACCTAAAAATTCAAAGTGTTACTGGAAACGAACGCTTGAACCTAGAAGAGTGAAAATTGGGCAGCCAAGTGGGCTTAGTGATCTGATCATTACCACCAAGTATCATCAAGATTTGGTGAAAAAATGGTTGCTGAGATTTCAGCAAACGAGTAGTTTTTTGGAAGCTTGGCAACCCCTTTCAAACGAAAGTGTTCTTCGCCAGTCTCTGCATTTGGTACTTCAAGAGGAAACAAACCATACAGATAGAACTTAGAACTACTTCATCTTGTCAAGTTTCACGGATCTAGCACAAACCGTGTTTGATTTAGAGTTTCAAACACATCTATCTGTATAGCAGAAAACAGAGTGAAACCTAAAAATTCAAACTGTTACTGGAAACGAACGCTTGAACCTAGAAGAGTGAAAGTTGGGCAGCCAAGTGGGATTAGTGAACTGATCATTACCACCAAGTATCATCAAGATTTGGTGAAAAAATGTTTGCTGAGATTTCAGCAAACTAGTAGTTTTTTGGAAGCATGGCAACCCTTTCAAACGAAAGTGTTTTTCGCCAGTCTCTGCATGGGGTACTTCAAGAGGAAACAATCCATAGAGATAGAACTTAGAACTACTTCATTTGGTCAAGTTTCAAGGAGCTAGCACAAACCGTGTTTGATTTAGATTTCAAACCCAT
>NW_027516954.1:0-50683 GCF_048772815.1 Callospermophilus lateralis | reverse complement strand
GGTTTGTTTCTTCTTCAAGTAGCCCTAAGCAAATACTGTGGAAAAGCACTTTTTTTGAGATTGGTTGCCAAGCTTCTAAGAAATAACGAGTTTCCAAAATACCAGCAAATATGTTTTTACCCAATCTTGATGATACTTGGTGGTAATGATCAGTACACAAATCCCACTTGACTCACCAAATTTTGTTCTTCTAGTTTGAAGCGTTCGTCTAAGTAGCAGTTTTTATATTTAGGTTTCACTCTGTTCTCTTCTATATAAATAGATGAATTTGGAACTCTAAATCCAACTTGGTTTGTAGTAGCTCTTTGAAACTTGACAAAATAAAGGATTTCTCAGTTTTGTCTGTATGGTTTGTTTCCTCTTCAAGTAGCCCTAGGCACAGACTGTGGAAAAGAACTTTCATTGAGAGGGTATCCCAAGCCTCTAAGAAATAACGAGTTTCCAAAATACCAGCAAATATTTTTTCACCCAATCTTGATCATACTTGGTGGTAATGATCAGGACACAAATCCCACTTGACTCAACAAATTTGGTTCTTCTAGGTTGAAGCCTTCGTTTACAGTAGCAGTTTATATTTTTTACGTGTCCCTCTGTTCTCTCCTATATAGATATATTAATTTGGAACTCTAAATCCAACATGGTTTGTAGTAGCTCTTTGAAACGTGACAAAATAAAGGAGTTCTCAGTTTTGTCTCTATGATTTGTTTCCTCTTCAAGTAGCCTTAAGCACAAAGAGAGGAAAAGCACTTACATTGAGAGGGGTTGACAAACTTCCAAGAAATTACGAATTTCCGAATTACCAGCAAACATTGTTTCACCCAATCTTGATGATACTTGGTGTTAATGACGTAAACAAATCCCACATGGCTCACCTAATTTTGTTCTTCTAGGTTGAAGCGTTCGTTTACAGTAGAAGTTTTTATTTTTAGGTTTCACTCAGTTCTCTCCTATATAGATAGATGAATTTGGAACTCTAAATCCAACATGGTTTTTAGTACCTCTTTGAAGTTTCATAAAATAAAGGAGTTTTGAGTTTTGTCTCTATGGTTTGTTTCCTCTTCAAGTAGCCCTTGGCACAGACTGTGGAAAAGCACTTTCCTTGAAGGGTTTCACAAGCTTCTAAGAAATAACGAGTTTCCGAAATACAAGATAATATTTTTTCACCCAATCTTGATGATACTTGGTGGTAATGATCAATACACAAATACCACTTGGCTCACCAAATTTTGTTCTTCGAGTTTGAAGCGTTCGTTTAGAGTAGCAGTTTTTATTTTTAGGTTTCACTCAGTTCTCTCCTATATAGATAGATGAATTTGGAACTCTAAATCCAACATGGTTTTTAGTACCTCTTTGAAGTTTCATAAAATAAAGGAGTTTTCAGTTTTGTTTCTATGATTTGTTTCCTCTTCAAGTAGCCCTAAGCAGAGACAGTGGAAAAGCACTTTCATTGAAAATGGTTGCCAAGCTTCCAAGAAATTACGAGTTTCCAAAATACCAGCAAATATTGTTTCACCCAATCTTGATGATACTTGGTGTTAATGACAAGTACACAAATTCCACTTGGCTCACCAAATTTTGTTCTTCTATGTTGAAGCGTTCGTTTACAGTAGCAGTTTTTATTTTTAGGTCTCACTCTGTTCTCTCCTATATAGATAGATGAATTTGGAACTCTAAATCCAACATGATTTTTAGTAGCTCTTTGAAACTTGACAAAATAAAGGAGTTCTCAGTTTTGTCTCTATGGTTTGATTCCTCTTCAAGTAGCCCTAGGCACAGACTGTGGAAAAGCACTTTCATTGAGAGCGGTTGCCAAGCTTCTAACAAATAACGAGTTTCCGAATTACCAGCAAATATTTTTCACCCAATCTTGATGATACACGGTGGTAATGATCGGTACTCAAATCTCACTTGTCTCACCAAATTTTGTTGTTCTAGGTTGAAGCGTTCGTTTACAGTAGCAGTTTTTATTTTTAGGTTTCACTTTGTTCTCTCCTATATAGATAGATGAATTTGGAACTCTAAATCCAACAAGATTTGTAGTAGCTCTTTGAAACTTGACAAAAAGTAGTGCTCAGTTTTGTCTCTATGATTTGTTTCCTCTTCAAGTAGCCCAGGCAGAGACTGTGGAAAACACTTCCATAGAAATGGGTTGCCAAGCTTCCAAGAAATTACGTGTTTCTGAAATACCAGCAAATATTTTTTCACCCAATCTTGATGATACTTGCGGGTGATGACAAGTACACAAATCCCACATGGCTCACCAAATTTTGTTTTTCTAGGTTGAATCGTTCGTTTACAGTAGCAGTTTTTATTTTTAGGTTTCACTCTGTTGTCTCCTATATACATAGAAGAATTTGGAACTCTAAACAAAACATATTTTGTAGTAGCTCTTGAAACTTGACAAAATAAAGGAGTTCTCAGTTTTGTCTATATGGATTGTTTCCTCTTCAAGTAGCCCTATGCACAGACTGTGGAAAAGCATTTTCATTGAGAGGGGTTGCCAAGCTTCTAAGAAATAACGAGTTTTCGAAATACCAGCAAATATTTTTTCACCCAATCTTGATGATACGTGGTGGTAATGATCAGTACACAAATCCCACTTCGCTCACCCCATTTTTTTCTTCTAGGTTAAAG
The DNA here is from genome assembly GCF_048772815.1 of Callospermophilus lateralis. Lineage (NCBI taxonomy): Eukaryota > Metazoa > Chordata > Mammalia > Rodentia > Sciuridae > Callospermophilus > Callospermophilus lateralis. Next base: position 48,049 of record NW_027516954.1, on the reverse strand, counting down.
CGTTTGTTTACAGTAGCAGTTTTTATTTTTAGGTTTCACTCTGTTCTTTTTTTATATAGATAGATGAATTTGGAACTCAAATCCAACATGGATTTTAGTAGCTCTTTGAAACTTGACAAAATGAAGAAGTTCTCAGTTTTGTCTCTATGTTTTGTTTCCTCCTCAAGTAGCACTAGGCAGAGACTGTGGAAAAGAACTTTAATTGAGAGGGGTTGCCAGGCTTCTAAGAAATAACGAGTTTCCGAAATACCAGCAAAAATTTTTTCACCCAACCTTGATGATACTTGGTGGTAATGACAAGTACACAAATCCCACTTGGCTCACCAAATTTTGTTGTTCTAGGTTGAAACGTTCGTTTACAGTAGCAGTTTGTATTTTTAGGTGTCCCTCTGCTCTCTCCTATATAGATAGATAATTTGGAACTCTAAATCCAGCATGGTTTGTAGTAGCTCTTTGAAACTTGACAATATAAAGGAGTTCTCAGTTTTGTCTCTATGATTTGTCCACTTCAAGTACCCCTAAGCAGAGACTGTGGAAAAGCACTTTCATTGAAAGGGTTTGCCAAGCTCCCAAATAATTACGGGTTTCCGAAATACCGGAAAATATTTTTTCACCCAATCTTGATGATACTTAGTGGTAATTACAAGTACACAAATCCCACTTGGCTCACCAAATTTTGCTCTTCTAGGTTGACGCGTTCGTTTACAAGAGCAGTTTTTATTTTTAGTTTTCCCTCTGTTCTCTCCTAGATAGATAGATGAATTTGGAACTCTAAATCCAACATGGTTTGTAGTAGCTCTTTGAAACTGGACAAAATAAAAATGTTCTCAGTTTTGTCTCTATGATTTGTTTCCTCTTCAAATAGCACTAGGCAACGACTGGGAAAAAGCACATTCATTGAGAGGGGTTGCCAAGCTTCAAAGAAATAATGAGTTTCTGAAATACCAGCAAATATTTTTTCATGCAATCTTGATGATACGTGGTAGTAATGATCAGTACACAAATCCCACTTGTCTCACCAAATTGTGTTCTTCTAGGGTGAAGCGTTCGTTTACAGTAGCAGTTTTTATTTTTATGTTTCACTCTGTTCTCTCCTATATAGATAGATGAATTTGGAACTCTAAATCCAACATGGTTTGTAGTAGCTCTTTGAAACATGACAAAATAAAGGAGTTCTCAGTTTTGTCTCTATTGTTTGTTTCCTCTTCAAGTAGCCCTAGTCTCAAACTGTGGAAAAGCACTTTCATTGAAAGGGGTTGCCAACTTCTAAGAAATAACGAGTTTCCGAAATACCTGCAAATATTTTTTCACACAATCTAGATGATACTGGTGGTAATGATCAGTACACAAATCCCACTTGACTCACCAAATTTGGTACTTCTAGGTTGAAGCGTTCGTTTACAGTAGCAGTTTATATTTTTAGGTGTCCCTCTGTTCTCTCCTATATAGATAGATGAATTTGGAACTCTAAATCCAACATGGTTTGTAGTAGCTCTTTGAAACTTGACAAAATGAAGGAGTTCTCAGTTTTGTCTCTATGTTTTGTTTCTCCTTCAAGTAGCCCTAGGCACAAACTGTTCTAAAGCACTTTCATTGAGAGGGGTTGCCAGGCTTCTAAGAAATAAGGAGTTTCCGAAATACCAGCAAATATTTTTTAACCCAATCATGATGATAATTGGTGGTAATGATCAGTACACAAATCCCACTTGGCTCACCAAATTTTGCTCTTCTAGGTTGAAGCGTTCGTTTACAGTAGCAGTTTTTATTTTTAGGTTTCCCTCTGTTCTCTCCTATATAGATAAATGAATTTGGAACTCTAAATCCAACATGGTTTGTAGTAGCTCTTTGAAACTTGACAAAATAAAAATGTTCTCAGTTTTGTCTCTATGGATTGTTTCCTCTTCAAGTAGCCCTTAGCAGAGACTGTGGAAAAGCACTTTCATTGAAAGGGGTTGCCAAGCTTCCAAGAAATAACGAGTTTTCGAAATACCAGCAAATATTTTTTTATGCAATCTTGATGATACGTGGTAGTAATGATCAGTACACAAATCCCACTTGGCTCACCAAATTGTGTTCTTCTAGGTTGAAGCGTTCGTTTACAGTAGCAGTTTTTATTTTTAGGTTTCACTCTGTTCTCTCTTATATAGATAGATGAATTTGGAACTCTACATCCAACATGGTTTGTAGTACCTCTTTGAAACTTCATAAAATAAAGGAGTTCTCAGTTTTGTCTCTATGGTTTGTTTCCTTTTCAAGTAGCCCTAGGCACGGACTGTGGAAAAGCACTTTCATTGAGAGGGTTTTCCAACCTTCTAAGAAATAACGAGTTTCCGAAATACCAGCAAATATTTTTTCACCCAATCCTGATGATACTTGGTGGTAATGATCAGTACACAAATACCACTTGGCTCACCAAATTGTGTTCTTCTTGGTAGAAGAGTTCGTTTACAGTAGCAGTTTTTATTTTTAAGTTTCACTCTGTTCTCTTTATATAGATAGATGAATTTGGAACTCTAAATCCAACATGGTTTGTAGTAGCTCTTTGAAACTTGACAAAATAAGGAGTTCTCAGTTTTGTCTTTATCGTTTGTTTCCTCTTCAAATAGCCCTAGGCACAGACTGGGAAAAAGCACATTCATTGAGAGGGGTTGCCAAGCTTCTAAGAAATAACGAGTTTCCAAAATACCAGCAAATATTTTTTCACCCAATCTTGATGATACTCGGTGGTAATGACAAGTACACAAATCCCACTTGGCTCACCAAATTTTGCTCTTCTAGGTTGAAGCGTTTGTTTACAGTAGCAGTTTTTATTTTTAGGTTTCCCTCTGTTCTCTCCTATATAGATAGATGAATTTGGAACTCTAAATCCAACATGGTTTGTAGTAGCTGTTTGAAACTTGACAAAAGAAAAAAGTTCTCAGTTTTGTCTCTATCCTTTGTTTCCTCTTCAAATAGCCCTAGGCACAGACTGGGGAAAAGCACATTCATTGAGAGGGGTTGCCAAGCTTCTAAGAAATAACGAGTTTCCGAAATACCAGTAAATATTTTTTCACCCAATCTTCATGATACGCCTTGGTAATGATCAGTACACAAATGCCACTTGGCTCACCAAATTGTGTTCTTCTAGGTTGAAGCGTTCGTTTATAGAAGCAGTTTTTATTTTTAGGTTTCCCTCTGTTCGCTCCTATATAGATAGATGAATTTGGAACTCTAAATCCAACATGGTTTGTAGTAGCTCTTTGAAACTTGACAAAATAACGGAGTTCTCAGTTTTGTCTCTATGATTTGTTTCTTCTTCAAGTAGCCCTAAGCAGAAACTGGGGAAAAGCACTTTCATTGAAAGGGTTTGCCAAGCTCCCAAAAAATTACGGGTTGCCGAAATACTGGCAGATATTTTTTCACCCCATCTTGATGATACTTGGTGGTAATTACAAATACACAAATCCCACTTGGCTCACCAAATTATTCTCTTCAAGTTTGAAGCGTTCGTTTACAAGTGCAGTTTTTATTATTAGGTTTCCCTCTCTTCTCTCCTATATAGATAGATAAATTTGGAACTCTAAATCCAACATGGTTTGTAGTAGCTCTTTGAAACTTGACAAAATAAAAATGTTCTCAGTGTTGTCTCTATGGTTTGTTTCCTCTTCAAGTAGCCCTAAGCAGAGACTGTGGAAAGGCACTTTCATTAAAAGGTGTTGCCAAGCTTCCAAGAAATTATGATTTTGGAAATACCAGCAAATATTTTTTCACCCAATCTTGATGATACTTGGTGGTAATGATACGTACACAAATCCCACTTGGCTCACCAAATTTTGTTCTTCTAGGTTGAAGCGTTCGTTTACAGTAGCTGTTTTTATATTTAGGTTTCACTCTGTTCTCTCCTAGATATATAGATGAATTTAAAACACTAAATCCAACATGGTTTGTAGTAGCTCTTTGAAACGTGACAAAATAAAGGAGATCTCAGTTTTGTCTCTATGGTTTGTTTCCTCTTCAAGTACCCCTAGGCACAGACTTTGGAAAAGCACTTTCATTGAGAGTTGTTTTCAAGCTTCTAAGAAATAACGAGTTTCCAAAATACCAGCAACTATTTTTTCACCCAATCTTGATGATACTGGTGGTAATGATCAGTACACAAATTCAACTTGACTCACCAAAATTGGTTCTTCTAAGTTGAAGCGTTCGTTTACAGTAGCAGTTTATAATTTTAGGTGTCCCTCTGTTCTCTCCTATATAGATAGATGAATTTGGAACTATAAATCCAACTGGTTTGTAGTAGCTCTTTGAAAGTTGACAAAATAAAGGAGTTCTCAGTTTTGTCTCTATGATTTGTTTCCTCCTCAAGTATCCCTAAGCAGAGACTGTGGAAAAGCACTTTCATTAAAAGGGGTTGCCAAGCTTCCAAGAAATTACAAGTTTCCGAAATACCAGCAAACAGTTTTTCACCCAATCTTGATGATACTTTTTATTAATGACAAGTACACAAATCCCACTTGGCTCACCAAATTTTGTTCTTCGAGGTTGAAGCGTTCGTTTACAGTAGCAGTTTTTATTTTTAGGTTTCACTCAGTTCTCTCCTATATAGATAGATGAATTTGGAACTCTACATCCAACATGGTTTGTAGTACCTCTTTGAAACTTCATAAAATAAAGGAGTTCTCAGTTTTGTCTCTATGGTTTGTTTCCTTTTCAAGTAGCCCTAGGCACGGACTGTGGAAAAGCACTTTCATTGAGAGGGTTTTCCAACCTTCTAAGAAATAACGAGTTTCCGAAATACCAGCAAATATTTTTTCACCCAATCCTGATGATACTTGGTGGTAATGATCAGTACACAAATACCACTTGGCTCACCAAATTGTGTTCTTCTTGGTAGAAGAGTTCGTTTACAGTAGCAGTTTTTATTTTTAGGTTTCACTCTGTTCTCTTTATATAGATAGATGAATTTGGAACTCTAAATCCAACATGGTTTGTAGTAGCTCTTTGAAACTTGACAAAAAGAGGAGTTCTCAGTTTTGTCTCTATGGTTTGTTTCCTCTTCAAATAGCCCTAGGCACAGACTGGGAAAAAGCACATTCATTGAGAGGGGTTGCCAAGCTTCTAAGAAATAACGAGTTTCCAAAATACCAGCAAATATTTTTTCACCCAATCTTGATGATACTCGGTGGTAATGACAAGTACACAAATCCCACTTGGCTCACCAAATTTTGCTCTTCTAGGTTGAAGCGTTTGTTTACAGTAGCAGTTTTTATTTTTAGGTTTCCCTCTGTTCTCTCCTATATAGATAGATGAATTTGGAACTCTAAATCCAACATGGTTTGTAGTAGCTGTTTGAAACTTGACAAAAGAAAAAAGTTCTCAGTTTTGTCTCTATCCTTTGTTTCCTCTTCAAATAGCCCTAGGCACAGACTGGGGAAAAGCACATTCATTGAGAGGGGTTGCCAAGCTTCTAAGAAATAACGAGTTTCCGAAATACCAGCAAATATTTTTTCACCCAATCTTCATGATACGCCTTGGTAATGATCAGTACACAAATGCCACTTGGCTCACCAAATTGTGTTCTTCTAGGTTGAAGCGTTCGTTTATAGAAGCAGTTTTTATTTTTAGGTTTCCCTCCGTTCGCTCCTATATAGATAGATGAATTTGGAACTCTAAATCCAACATGGTTTGTAGTAGCTCTTTGAAACTAAACAAAATAAAGGAGTTCTCAGTTTTGTCTCTATGATTTGTTTCTTCTTCAAGTAGCCCTAAGCAGAAACTGGGGAAAAGCACTTTCATTGAAAGGTTTGCCAAGCTCCCAAAAAATTACGGGTTGCCGAAATACCGGCAAATATTTTTTCACCCCATCTTGATGATACTTGGTGGTAATTACAAATACACAAATCCCACTTGGCTCACCAAATTTTTCTCTTCAAGTTTGAAGCGTTCGTTTACAAGTGCAGTTTTTATTTTTAGGTTTCCCTCTCTTCTCTCTTATATAGATAGATGAATTTGGAACTCTAAATCCAACATGGTTTGTAGTAGCTCTTTGAAACTTGACAAAATAAAAATGTTCTCAGTGTTGTCTCTATGGTTTGTTTCCTCTTCAAGTAGCCCTAAGCAGAGACTGTGGAAAAGCACTTTCATTAAAAGGTGTTGCCAAGCTTCCAAGAAATTACGAGTTTGGAAATACCAGCAAATATTTTCTCACCCAATCTTGATGATACTTGGTGGTAATGATACGTACACAAATCCCACTTGGCTCACCAAATTTTGTTCTTCTAGGTTGAAGCGTTCGTTTACAGTAGCTGTTTTTATTTTTAGGTTTCACTCTGTTCTCTCCTAGATATATAGATGAATTTAAAACACTAAATCCAACATGGTTTGTAGTAGCTCTTTGAAACGTGACAAAATAAAGGAGATCTCAGTTTTGTCTCTATGGTTTGTTTCCTCTTCAAGTACCCCTAGGCACAGACTTTGGAAAAGCACTTTCATTGAGAGTTGTTTTCAAGCTTCTAAGAAATAACGAGTTTCCAAAATACCAGCAAATATTTTTTCACCCAATCTTGATGATACTGGTGGTAATGATCAGTACACAAATTCAACTTGACTCACCAAAATTGGTTCTTCTAGGTTGAAGCGTTCGTTTACAGTAGCAGTTTATAATTTTAGGTGTCCCTCTGTTCTCTCCTATATAGATAGATGAATTTGGAACTATATATCCAACTGGTTTGTAGTAGCTCTTTGAAAGTTGACAAAATAAAGGAGTTCTCAGTTTTGTCTCTATGATTTGTTTCCTCCTCAAGTATCCCTAAGCAGAGACTGTGGAAAAGCACTTTCATTAAAAGGGGTTGCCAAGCTTCCAAGAAATTACAAGTTTCCGAAATACCAGCAAACAGTTTTTCACCCAATCTTGATGATACTTGGTATTAATGACAAGTACACAAATCCCACTTGGCTCACCAAATTTTGTTCTTCGAGGTTGAAGCGTTCGTTTACAGTAGCAGTTTTTATTTTTAGGTTTCACTCAGTTCTCTCCTATATAGATAGATGAATTTGGAACTCAAATCCAACATGGATTTTAGTAGCTCTTTGAAACTTGACAAAATGAAGAAGTTCTCAGTTTTGTCTCTATGTTTTGTTTCCTCTTCAAGTAGCACTAGGCAGAGAATGTGGAAAAGCACTTTCATTCAGAGGGGTTGCCAGGCTTCTAAGAAATAACGAGTTTCCGAAATACCAGCAAATATTTTTTCACCCAATCCTGATCATACTTGGTGGTAATGATAAGTACACAAATCCCACTTGGCTCACCAAATTTTCTTGTTCTAGGTTGAAGCGTTCGTTTACAGTAGCAGTTTATATTTTTAGGTGTCCCTCTGCGCTCTCCTATATAGATAGATGAATTTGGAACTCTAAATCCAACATGGTTTGTAGTAGCTCTTTGAAACTTGACAAAATAAAAATGTTCTCAGTTTTGTCTCTATGGTTTGTTTCCTCTTCAAATAGCCCTAGGCACCGACTGGGGAAAAGCACATTCATTGAGAGGGTTTGCAGAGCTTCTAAGAAATAACGAGTTTTCGAAATACCAGCAAATATTTTTTCATGCAATCTTGATGATACGTGGTAGTAATGATCAGTACACAAATCCCACTTGGCTCACCAAATTGTGTTCTTCTAGGTTGAAGCGTTCGTTTACAGTAGCAGTTTTTATTTTTATGTTTCACTCTGTTCTCTCCTATATAGATAGATGAATTTGGAAATCTAAATCCAACATGGTTTGTAGTAGCTCTTTGAAACTTGACAAAATAAAGGAGTTCTCAGTTTGGTCTCTATGGTTTGTTTCCTGGTCAACTAGCCCTAGGCTCAAACTGTGGAAAAGCAGTTTCATTGAAAGGGGTTGCCAACTTCTAAGAAATAACGAGTTTCCGAAATACCAGCAAATATTTTTTCACCCAATCTTGATGATACTGGTGGTAATGATCAGTATACAAATCCCACTTGACTCACCAAATTTGGTTCTTCTAGGTTGAAGCGTTCGTTTACAGTAGCAGTTTATATTTTTAGGTGTCCCTCTGTTCTCTCCTATATAGATAGATGAATTTGGAACTCTAAATCCAACATGGTTTGTAGTAGCTCTTTGAAACTTGACAAAATAAAGGAGATCTCAGTTTTGTCTCTATGGTTTGTTTCCTCTTCAAGTAGACCTAGTCACAGACTGTGGAAAAGCACTTTCATTGAGAGGGTTTCCCAAGCTTCTAAGAAATAACGAGTTTCCGAAACACCAGCAAATATTTTTTCACCCAATCATGATGATACTTGGCGGTAATGATCAGTACACAAATACCACTTTCCTCACCTAATTGTGTTCTTCTAGGTTGAAGTGTTCGTTTACAGTAGCTGTTTTTATTTTTAGGTTTCCCTCTGTTCTCTCCTATATAGATAGATGGATTTGGAACTCTAAATCCAACATGGTTTGTAGTAGCTCTTTGAAACTTGACAAAATAAAGGAGATCTCAGTTTTGTCTCTATGGTTTGTTTCCTCTTCAAGTAGCTCTAGGCACAGACTCTGGAAAAGCACTTTCATTGAGAGTTGTTGCCAAGCTACCAAGAAATTACGAATTTCCGAAATACCAGCAAATATTTTTTCACCCAATCTTGATGATACGTGGTGGTAATGATCATTACACAAATCGCAATGTACTCACCAAATTTTGTTTTTCTAGGTTGAAGCGTTCGTTTAGAGTAGCAGTTTTTATTTTTAGATTTCCCTCTGTTCTCTTCTATATAGATAGATGAATTTGGAACTCTAAATCCAACATGGTTTGTAGAAGATCTTTGAAACTTGACAAAATAAAGGAGTTCTCACTTTTGTCCTATGGTTTGTTTCCTATTCAAGTATCCCTAGACACAGACTGTGGAAAAGCACTTTCATTGAGAGTTGTTGCCAAGCTACCAAGAAATTACGAGTTTCCGAAATACCAGCAAATATTTTTTCACCCAATCTTGATGATACGTGGTGGTAATGATCAGTACACAAATGCCACTTGGCTCACCAAATTGTGTTCTTCTAGGTTGAAGCGTTCGTTTACAGTAGCAGTTTTTATTTTTATTTTTCACTCTGTTCTCTCCTATATAGATAGATGAATTTGGAACACTAAATCCAACATGGTTCGTAGTAGCTCTTTGAAACTTGACAAAATAAAGGAGTTCTCAGTTTTGTCTCTATGGTTTCTTTCCTCTTGAAGTAGCCCTAGTTACTAACTGTGGAAAAGCACTTTCATTGAAAGGGGTTGCCAAGCTTCCAAGAAATTACGAGTTTCCGAAATACCAGCAAACAGTTTTTCACCCAATCTTGATGATACTTGGTGGTAAAGATCGGTACACAAATCCCACTTGACTCACCAAATTTTGTTCTTGTAGGTTGAAGCGTTAGTTTAGAGTAGCAGTTTATATTTTTAGGTGTCCCTCTGTTCTCTCCTACATAGATAGATGAATTTGGAACTCTAAATCCAACATGGTTTGTATTACCTCTTGAAACATGACAAAATAAAGGAGTTCTCTGTTTTGTCCGTATGTTTTTTTTTCCTCTTCAAGTAGCCCTAGGCACAGACTGTGGAAAAGCACTTTCATTGAGAGGGGTTGCCAAGCTTCTAAGAAATAACGAGTTTCCGAAATACCAGCAAATATTTTTTCACCCAATCTTGATGATACTTGTGGGTAATGATCAGTACACCAATCCCACTGGCCTCACCAAATTTTGTTATTCTAGGTTGAAGCATTCGTCTACAGTAGGAGTATTTATATTTAGGTTTCACTCCGTTCTCTTCGATATAGATGGATGAATTTGGAACTCTAAATCCAACTTGGTTTGTAGTAGCTCTTTGTAACTTGACAAAATAAAGGAGTTCTCAGTTTTGTCTCTATGGTTTGTTTCCTCTTCAAGTAGCCCTAGGCACAGACTGTGGAAAAGCACTTTCATTGAGGGGTTGCCAAGCTTCTAAGAAATAACGAGTTTCTGAAATACCAGCAAATATTTTTTCACCCAATCTTGTTGATACTTGGGGGTAATGATCAGTACACCAGTTTCACTTGGCTCACCAAATTTTGTTCTTCTAGGTTGAATCGTTCGTCTACATTAGTAGTTTTTATATTTAGGTTTCACTCTGTTTTCTTCTATATAGATAGATGAATTTGGAAATCTAAATCCAACATGGTTTGTAGTAGCTCTTTGAAACTTGACAAAATAAACGAGTTCTCAGTTTTGTGTCTATGATTTGATTCCTCTTCAAGTAGCCCTAAGCAGAGACTGTGGAAAAGCACTTTCATTGAAAGGGGTTGCCAAGCTTCCAAGAAATTACGAGTTTCCGAAATACCAGCAAATATTTTTTCACCCAATCTTGATGATCCTTTGTGGTAATGACAATTACACAAATCACACTTGGCTCACCAACTTTTGTTCTTCCAGGTTGAATATTTCGTCTACAGTAGCAGTTTTTATTTTTAGGTTTCCCTCTGTTCTCTCCTATATAGATAGATGAATTTATAACTCTAAATCCAACATGGTTTGTAGTAGCTCTTTGAAACTTGACAAAATAAAGGAGATCTCAGTTTTGTCTCTATGGTTTGTTTCCTCTTCAAGTAGCTCTAGGCACATACTGTGGAAAAGCACTTTCATTGAGAGTTGTTGCCAAGCTACCAAGAAATTACGAGTTTCCGAAATACCAGCAAATATTTTTTCACCCAATCTTGATGATATGTGGTGGTAATGATCGGTACACAAATCGCACTTTACTCACCAAATTTTGTTTTTTTAGGTTGAAGCGTTCGTTTAGAGTAGCAGTTTTTATTTTAAGGTTTCCCTCTGTTCTCTTCTATATAGATAGATGAATTTGGAAGTCTAAATCCAACATGGTTTGTAGAAGCTCTTTGAAACTTGACAAAATAAAGGAGTTCTCACTTTTGTCTCTATGGTTTGTTTCCTATTCAAGTAGCCCTAGACACAGACTGTGAAAAAGCACTTTCATTGAGAGAGGTTTCCAAGCTTCTAAAAAATAACGAGTTTCCGAAATACCAGCAAATATTTTTTCACCCAATCTTGATGATACGTGGTAGTAATGATCAGTACACAAATGCCACTTGGCTCACCAAATTGTGTTCTTCTAGGTTGAAGCGTTCGTTTACAGTAGTAGTTTTTATTTTTATTTTTCACTCTGTTCTCTCCTATATAGATAGATGAATTTGGAAATCTAAATCCAACATGGTTTGTAGTAGCTCTTTGAAACTTGACAAAATAAAGGAGTTCTCAGTTTTGTCTCTATGGCTTCTTTCCTCTTGAAGTAGCCCTAAGCAGAGACTGTGAAAAAGCACTTTCATTGAAAGGGGTTGCCAAGCTTCCAAGAAATTACGAGTTTCCGAAATACCAGCAAACAGTTTTTCACCCAGTCTTGATGATACTTGGTGGTAAAGATCGGTACACAAATCCCACTTGACTCACCAAATTTTGTTCTTGTAGGTTGAAGCGTTAGTTTAGAGTAGCAGTTTATATTTTTAGGTGTCCCTCTGTTCTCTCCTATATAAATAGATGAATTTGGAACTCTAAATCCAACATGGTTTGTAGTAGCTCTTTGAAACTTGACAATAAAAAGGAGTTCTCAGTTTTGCCTCTATGATTTGTCCTCTTCAAGTAGCCCTAATCAGAGACTGTGGAAAAGCACTTTCATTGAAAGGATTTGCCAAGCTCCCAAAAAATTACGGGTTTCCGAAATACCGGAAAACATTTTTTCACCCAATTTTGATGATACTTAGTGGTAATTACAAGTACACAAATCCCACTTGGCTCACCAAATTTTGCTCTTCTAGGTGGAAGCGTTCGTTTACAGTTGCAGTTTTTATTTTTGGTTTCACTATGTTCTCTTTATATAGATAGATGAATTTGGAACTCTAAATCCAACATGGTTTGTAGTAGATCTTTGAAACTTGACAAAATAAAGGAGTTCTCAGTTTTGTCTCTATGGTTTGTTTCCTCTTCAAGTAGCCCTAGGCACAGACTGTGGAAAATCACTTTCATTGAAAGGGGTTGCCAATCATCCAAGAAATTACGAGTTTCCGAAATACCAGCAAATATTTTTTCACCCAATCTTGTTGATACGTGGTGGTAATGAGCGGTACACAAATCCCACTTGGCTCACCAAATTTTGTTCTTCTAGGTTGAATCGTTCATTTACTGTAGCAGTTTTTATTTTTAGGTTTTCCTCTGTTCTCTCCTATATAGATAGATGAATTTGGAACTCTAAATCCAACATGGTTTGTAGTAGATCTTTGAAACTTGACAAAATAAAGGAGTTCTCAGTTTTGTCTCTATGGTTTGTTTCCCCTTCAAGTAGCCCTAGGCACAGAGTGTGGAAAAGCACTTTCATTGAGAGGGGTTGCCAAGGATCTAAGAAATAACGAGTTTCCGTAAAACCAGCAAATATTTTTTCACCCAATCTTGATGATACGTGGGGGTAATGACAAGTACACAAATTTTACTTGGCTCAACAAATTTTGTTCTTCTAGGTTGAAGCGTTCGTTTACAATATGAGTTTTTATTTTTTAGGTTTCACTATGTTCTCTCCTATATAGATAGATGAATTTGGAACTGTAAATCCAACATGGTTTCTAGTAGCTCTTTGAAACTTGACAAAATAAAGGAGTTCTCAGTTTTGTCTCTATGGTTTGTTTCCTCTTCAAGTAGCCCTAGGCACAGACTGTGGAAAATCAATTTCATTGAGTGGGGTTGCCAAGCTTCTAAGAAATAACGAGTTTTCGAAATACCAGCAAATATTTTTTCACCCAATATTAATGATACTTGGTTGTAATGATCAGTACACAAATCCCACTTGACTCAACATATTTGGTTCTTCTAGGTTGAAGCGTTCGTTTACAGTTGCAATTTATATTTTAAGGTGTCCCTCTGTTCTCTCCTATAGAGATAGATGAATTTGGAACTCTAAATCCAACATGGTTTGTAGTAGCTCTTTGTGACTTGACAAAATAAAGGAGTTCTCAGTTTTGTCTCTATGATTTGTTTCCTCTTCAAGTAGCCCTAAGCAGAAGTGTGGAAAAGCACTTTCATTGAAAGGGGTTGCCAAGCTTCCAAAAAATTACGAGTTTCCGAAATACCAGCAAATATTGTTTCACCCAATCTTGATGATACTTGGTGTTAATGACAAGTACACAAATCCCACTTGGCTCACCAAATTTTGTTCCTCTAGATTGAAGCGTTCGTTTACAGTAGCAGTTTTTAATTTTAGGTCTCACTCTGTTCTCTCCAATATAGATAGATGAATTTGGAACTCTAAATCCAAAATGGTTTGTAGTAGCTATTTGAAACTTGACAAAATAAAGGAGTTCTCAGTTTTGTCTCTATGATTTGATTCCTCTTCAAGTAGCCCTAGGCACAGACTGTGGAAAAGCATTTTCATTGAGAGGGGTTGCCAAGCTTCTAAGAAATAACAAGTTTCCAAAATACCAGCAAATATTTTTTCACCCAATCTTGATGATACTTGGTAGTAATGATCAGTAGAAAAATCCCACTTGACTCACCAAACTGTGTTCTTCTAGGTTGAAGCGTTCCTTTACAGTAGCAGTTTATATTTTCAGGTGTCCCTCTGTTCTCTCCTATATAGATAGAAGAATTTGGAACTCTAAATAAAACATGTTTTGTAGTAGCTCTTGAAACTTGACAAAATAAAGGAGTTCTCAGTTTTGTCTCTATAATTTGTTTCCTCTTCAAGTAGTACTAAGCAGAGACTGTGGAAAAGCACTTTCATTGAAAGGGGTTGCCAAGCTTCAAAGAAATTACGAGTTTCCGAAATACCAGCAAATATTTTTTCATCCAATCTTGATGATACTTGGTGGTAATGATCAGTACACCAATCCCACTTGGCTCACCAAATTTTGTTCTTCTAGGTTGAAGCATTCGTCTACAGTAGTCGTTTTTATATTTAGGTTTTCCTCTGTTCTCTCCTATATAGATAGATTAATTTGGAACTCTAAATCCAACATGGTTTGTAGTCGCTCTTTGAAACTTGACAAAAAAATGTAGTTCTCCGTATTGTCTCTATGGTTTGTTTTTTCTTCAATTAGCCCTAAGCAGAGACTGTGGAAAAGCACTTTCATTAAAAAGGGTTGCCAAGCTTCCAATAAATTACGAGTTTCCGAAATACCAGCAAATATTTTTTTCACCCAATCTTGATGATACGTGGTGGTAATGACAAGTACACAAATCCCACTTGGCTCTCCAAATTTTGTTCTTCTAGGTGGAAGCGTTCGTTTCCAGTTGCAGTTTTTATTTTTGGTTTCACTCTGTTCTCTCCTATATACATAGATGAATTTGGAACTCTAAATCCAACATGGTTTGTAGTCGCTCTTTGAAACTTGACAAAAAAAGTAGTTCTCAGTTTTGTCTCTATGGTTTGTTTCCTCTTAGTAGCCCTAAGCAGAGACTGTGGAAAAGCACTTTCATTGAAATGGGTTGCCAAGCTTCTAAGAAATAACGAGTTTCTGAAACACCAGCAAATATATTTTCACCCAATCTTGATGATACTTGGTGGTAATGATCAGTACACAAATCCCACATGGCTCACCAAATTTTGTTCTTCTAGGTTGAAGCGTTCATCTACAGTATGAGTTTTTATGTTTAGGTTTCACTCTTTTCTCTTCTATGTAGATAGATGAATTTGGAACTCTAAATCCAACATGGTTTTTAGTAGCTCTTTGAAACTTGACAAAATAAAGGAGTTCTCACTTTTGTCTCTATAATTTGTTGCCTCTTCAAGTAGCCCTAAGCAGAGACTGTGGAAAAGCACATTCATTGACAGGGGTTGCGAAGCTTCCAAGAAATAACGAGTTTCCGAAAAACCAGCAAATATTTTTTCACCCAATCTTGATGATACTTGGTGGTAATGATCAGTAAACAAATCCCACTTGGCTCACCAAATTTTGTTCTTCTAGGTTGAAGCGTTAGGCTACAGTAGTCGTTTTTATATTAGGTTTTCCTCTGTTCTCTCCTATATAGATAGATTAATATGGAACTCTAAATCCAACATGGTTTGTATTCGCTCTTTGAAACTTGACAAAAAAATGTAGTTCTCAGTTTTGTCTCTATGGTTTGTTTTTTCTTCAATTAGCCCTAAGCAGAGACTGTGGAAAGCCCTTTAATAAAAAGTGTTGCAAAGCTTCCTATAAATTACGGGTTTCCGAAATACCAGCAAATATTTTTTTACCCAATCTTGATGATACGTGGTGGTAATGACAAGTACACAAATCCCACTTGGCTCACCAAATTTTGTTCTTCTAGGTTGAAGCGTTCGTCTACAGTAGTCGTTTTTATATTTAGGTTTCCCTCTGTTCTCTCCTATATAGATAGATTAATTTGGAACTCTAAATATAACATGGTTTGTAGTCGCTCTTTGAAACTTGACAAAAAAAGTAGTTCTCAGTTTTGTCTCTATGATTTCTTTCCTCTTCAAGTAGCCCTAAGCAGAGACTATGGAAAAGCACTTTCATTGAAAGGGGTTGCCAAGCTTCCAAGAAATAACGAGTTTCTGAAACACCAGCAAATATTTTTTCACCCAATCTTGATGATACTTGGTGGTAATGATCGGTACACAAATCCCACATGGCTCACCAAATTTTGTTCTTCTAGGTTGAAGCGTTCATCTAGAGTATGAGTTTTTATTTTTAGGTTTCACTCTTTTCTCTTCTATGTAGATAGATGAATTTGGAACTCTAAATCCAACATGGTTTGTAGTCGCTCTTTGAAACTTGACAAAAAAATGTAGTTCTCAGTTTTGTCTCTATGGTTTGTTTTTTCTTCAATTAGCCTTAAGCAGAGACTGTGGAAAGCCCTTTAATAAAAAGTGTTGCCAAGCTTCCTATAAATTACGGGTTTCCGAAATACCAGCAAATATTTTTTTACCCAATCTTGATGATACGTGGTGGTAATGACAAGTACACAAATCCCACTTGGCTCACCAAATTTTGTTCTTCTAGGTTGAAGCGTTCGTCTACAGTAGTCGTTTTTATATTTAGGTTTCCCTCTGTTCTCTCCTATATAGATAGATTAATTTGGAACTCTAAATCCAACATGGTTTGTAGTCGCTCTTTGAAACTTGACAAAAAAAGTAGTTCTCAGTTTTGTCTCTATGGTTTCTTTCCTCTTCAAGTAGCCCTAAGCAGAGACTATGGAAAAGCACTTTCATTGAAAGGGGTTGCCAAGCTTCCAAGAAATAACGAGTTTCTGAAACACCAGCAAATATTTTTTCACCCAATCTTGATGATACTTGGTGGTAATGATCGGTACACAAATCCCACATGGCTCACCAAATTTTGTTCTTCTAGGTTGAAGCGTTCATCTACAGTATGAGTTTTTATGTTTAGGTTTCACTCTTTTCTCTTCTATGTAGATAGATGAATTTGGAACTCTAAATCCAACATGGTTTGTAGTAGCTCTTTGAAACTTGACAAAATAAAGGAGTTCTCAGTTTTGTCGATATGGTTTGTTTCCTCTTCAAGTAGCCCTAGGCACAGACTGTGGAAAAGCACTCTCATTGAGAGGGGTTGCCATGCTTCTAAGAAATAACGAGTTTCTGAAATACCAGCAAATATATTTTTCACCCAATCTTGATGAAACTTGCTGGTAATGATTAGTACACAAATACCACTTGGCTCACCAAATTATGTTCTTCTAGGTTGAAGCGTTCGTCTACAGTAGCAGTTTTTATGTTTATGTTTCACTCTGTTCTCTCCTATGTAGATAGATGAATTTGGAACTCTAAATCCAAAATGGTTTGTAGTAGCTCTTTGAAACTTGAAAAAATAAAGGAGTTCTCAGTTTTGTCTCTATAATTTGTTTCCTCCTCAAGTAGCCCTAAGGAGAGACTGTGGAAAAGCACTTTCATTGAAAGGGGTTGCAAGCTTCCTAGAAATTACGAGTTTCCGAAATAGCAGCATGTATTTTCTCACCCAATCTTGATGATACTTGGTGGTAATGATCGGTACACAAATCCCACTTGACTCACCATATTTTGGTCTTTTAGTTTGAAGCGTTCGTTTACAGTAGCAATTTATATTCTCAGGTTTCCCTCTGTTCTCTCCTATATACATAGATGAATTTGGAACACTAAATCCAACATGGTTTGTAGTAGCTCTTTGAAACTTGACAAAATAAAGGAGTTCTCAGTTTTGTCTCTATGTTTTGTTTCCCCTTCAAGTAGCCCAAGGCACAGACTGTGGAAATGCACTTTCATTGAGAGGGGTTGCCAAGCCTCTAAGAAATAACGAGTTTCCGAAAAACCAGCAAATAATATTTCACCCAATCTTGATGATACTTGGTGGTAATGATCAGTAAACAAATCCCACTTGGCTCACCATATTTTTGTTCTTCTAGGTTGAAGCATTCGGCTACAGTAGTCGTTTTTATATTTAGGTTTTCCTCTGTTCTCTCCTATATAGATAGATTAATTTGGAACTCTAAATCCAACATGGTTTGTAGTCGCTCTTTGAAACTTGACAAAAAAAAGTAGTTCTCAGTTTTGTCTCTATGGTTTGTTTTTTCTTCAATTAGCCCTAAGCAGAGACTGTGGAAAAAAACTTTCATTAAAAAGGGTTGACAAGCTTCCTATAAATTACGAGTTTCCGAAATACCAGCAAATATTTTTTCAACCAACCTTGATGATACGTGGTGGTAATGACAAGTACACAAATCCCACTTGGCTCACCAAATTTTGTTCTTCTATGTTGAAGCGTTCATCTACAGTAGTCGTTTTTATATTTAGTTTTCCCTCTGTTCTCTCCTATATAGATAGATGAAATTGGAACTCTAAATCCAACATGGTTTGTAGTAGCTCTTTGAAACTTGACAAAATAAAGGAGTTCTCAGTTTTTCTCTATGGTTTGTTTCCTCTTCAACTAGCCCTAGGCACAGACTGTGGAAAATCACTTTCATTGAGAGGGGTTGCTAAGCTTCTAAGAAATAACGAGTTTCCGAAATACCAGCAAATATTTTTTCACCCAATCTTGATGATACTTGGTGGTAATGATCAGTACACAAATTCCACTTTGCTCACCAAATTTTGTTCTTCTAGGTTGAAGCGTTCGTCTACAGTAGCAGTTTTTATGTTTAGGTTTCACTCTGTTCCCTCCTATGTAGATACATGAATTTGGAACTCTAAATCCAACATGGTTTGTAGTACCTCTTTGAAACTTGACTAAATAAAGGAGTTCTCAGTTTTGTCTCTATAATTTGTTTCCTCTTCAAGTAGCCCATACAGAGATTGTGGAAAAGCCTTTTCATTGAAAGGGGTTGCCAAGCTTCCAAGAAATTACGAATTTATGAAATACCATCAAATATTTTTTCACCCAATCTTGATGATACTTGGTGGTAATGATCGGTACACAAATCCCACTTGACACACCAAATTTTGGTCTTCTAGGTTGAAGCGTTCATTTTCAGAAGCAGTTTATATTTTCAGGTTTCCCTCTGTTCTCTCCTATATAGATAGATGAATTTGGAACTCTAAATCCAACATGGTTTGTGGTAGCTCTTTGAAACTTGACAAAATAAAGGAGTTCTCAGTTTTGTCTCTATGTTTTGTTTCCCCTTCAAGTAGCCCAAGGCACGGACTGTGGAAACGCACTTTCATTGAGAGGGGTTGCCAAGCTTCTAAGAAATAACGAGTTTCCGAAAAACCAGCAAATATTT
This sequence comes from Callospermophilus lateralis, assembly GCF_048772815.1. Lineage (NCBI taxonomy): Eukaryota > Metazoa > Chordata > Mammalia > Rodentia > Sciuridae > Callospermophilus > Callospermophilus lateralis. The sequence goes on along the minus strand of NW_027516954.1, from coordinate 29,328 downwards.
TTTCACCCAATCTTGATGATACTTGGTGGTAATGATCGGTAAACAAATTCCACTTGGCTCACCAAATTTTGGTCTTCTAGGTTGAAGCGTTCGGCTACAGTAGTCGTTTTTATATTTAGGTTTTCCTCTGTTCTCTCCTATATAGATAGATTAATTTGGAACTCTAAATCCAACATGGTTTGTAGTCGCTCTTTGAAACTTGACAAAAAAAAGTAGTTCTCAGTTTTGTCTCTATGGTTTGTTTTTTCTTCAATTAGCCCTAAGCAGAGACTGTGGAAAAAAACTTTCATTAAAAAGGGTTGACAAGCTTCCTATAAATTACGAGTTTCCGAAATACCAGCAAATATTTTTTCAACCAACCTTGATGATACGTGGTGGTAATGACAAGTACACAAATCCCACTTGGCTCACCAAATTTTGTTCTTCTATGTTGAAGCGTTCATCTACAGTAGTCGTTTTTATATTTAGTTTTCCCTCTGTTCTCTCCTATATAGATAGATGAAATTGGAACTCTAAATCCAACATGGTTTGTAGTAGCTCTTTGAAACTTGACAAAATAAAGGAGTTCTCAGTTTTTCTCTATGGTTTGTTTCCTCTTCAACTAGCCCTAGGCACAGACTGTGGAAAATCACTTTCATTGAGAGGGGTTGCTAAGCTTCTAAGAAATAACGAGTTTCCGAAATACCAGCAAATATTTTTTCACCCAATCTTGATGATACTTGGTGGTAATGATCAGTACACAAATTCCACTTTGCTCACCAAATTTTGTTCTTCTAGGTTGAAGCGTTCGTCTACAGTAGCAGTTTTTATGTTTAGGTTTCACTCTGTTCCCTCCTATGTAGATACATGAATTTGGAACTCTAAATCCAACATGGTTTGTAGTACCTCTTTGAAACTTGACTAAATAAAGGAGTTCTCAGTTTTGTCTCTATAATTTGTTTCCTCTTCAAGTAGCCCATACAGAGATTGTGGAAAAGCCTTTTCATTGAAAGGGGTTGCCAAGCTTCCAAGAAATTACGAATTTACGAAATACCATCAAATATTTTTTCACCCAATCTTGATGATACTTGGTGGTAATGATCGGTACACAAATCCCACTTGACACACCAAATTTTGGTCTTCTAGGTTGAAGCGTTCATTTTCAGAAGCAGTTTATATTTTCAGGATTCCCTCTGTTCTCTCCTATATAGATAGATGAATTTGGAACTCTAAATCCAACATGGTTTGTGGTAGCTCTTTGAAACTTGACAAAATAAAGGAGTTCTCAGTTTTGTCTCTATGTTTTGTTTCCCCTTCAAGTAGCCCAAGGCACGGACTGTGGAAACGCACTTTCATTGAGAGGGGTTGCCAAGCTTCTAAGAAATAACGAGTTTCCGAAAAACCAGCAAATATTTTTTCACCCAATCTTGATGATACTTGGTGGTAATGATCGGTACACAAATCCCACATGGCTCACCAAATTTTGTTCTTCTAGGTTGAAGCGTTCATCTACAGTATGAGTTTTTATGTTTAGGTTTCACTCTTTTCTCTTCTATGTAGATAGATGAATTTGGAACTCTAAATCCAACATGGTTTGTAGTAGCTCTTTGAAACTTGACAAAATAAAGGAGTTCTCAGTTTTGTCGCTATGGTTTGTTTCCTCTTCAAGTAGCCCTAGGCACAGACTGTGGAAAAGCACTCTCATTGAGAGGGGTTGCCATGCTTCTAAGAAATAACGAGTTTCTGAAATACCAGCAAATATATTTTTCACCCAATCTTGATGAAACTTGCTGGTAATGATTAGTACACAAATACCACTTGGCTCACCAAATTATGTTCTTCTAGGTTGAAGCGTTCGTCTACAGTAGCAGTTTTTATGTTTATGTTTCACTCTGTTCTCTCCTATGTAGATAGATGAATTTGGAACTCTAAATCCAAAATGGTTTGTAGTAGCTCTTTGAAACTTGAAAAAATAAAGGAGTTCTCAGTTTTGTCTCTATAATTTGTTTCCTCCTCAAGTAGCCCTAAGGAGAGACTGTGGAAAAGCACTTTCATTGAAAGGGGTTGCATGCTTCCTAGAAATTACGAGTTTCCGAAATAGCAGCATGTATTTTCTCACCCAATCTTGATGATACTTGGTGGTAATGATCGGTACACAAATCCCACTTGACTCACCATATTTTGGTCTTTTAGTTTGAAGCGTTCGTTTACAGTAGCAATTTATATTCTCAGGTTTCCCTCTGTTCTCTCCTATATACATAGATGAATTTGGAACACTAAATCCAACATGGTTTGTAGTAGCTCTTTGAAACTTGACAAAATAAAGGAGTTCTCAGTTTTGTCTCTATGTTTTGTTTCCCCTTCAAGTAGCCCAAGGCACAGACTGTGGAAATGCACTTTCATTGAGAGGGGTTGCCAAGCCTCTAAGAAATAACGAGTTTCCGAAAAACCAGCAAATAATATTTCACCCAATCTTGATGATACTTGGTGGTAATGATCAGTAAACAAATCCCACTTGGCTCACCATATTTTTGTTCTTCTAGGTTGAAGCATTCGGCTACAGTAGTCGTTTTTATATTTAGGTTTTCCTCTGTTCTCTCCTATATAGATAGATTAATTTGGAACTCTAAATCCAACATGGTTTGTAGTCGCTCTTTGAAACTTGACAAAAAAAAGTAGTTCTCAGTTTTGTCTCTATGGTTTGTTTTTTCTTCAATTAGCCCTAAGCAGAGACTGTGGAAAAAAACTTTCATTAAAAAGGGTTGACAAGCTTCCTATAAATTACGAGTTTCCGAAATACCAGCAAATATTTTTTCAACCAACCTTGATGATACGTGGTGGTAATGACAAGTACACAAATCCCACTTGGCTCACCAAATTTTGTTCTTCTATGTTGAAGCGTTCATCTACAGTAGTCGTTTTTATATTTAGTTTTCCCTCTGTTCTCTCCTATATAGATAGATGAAATTGGAACTCTAAATCCAACATGGTTTGTAGTAGCTCTTTGAAACTTGACAAAATAAAGGAGTTCTCAGTTTTTCTCTATGGTTTGTTTCCTCTTCAACTAGCCCTAGGCACAGACTGTGGAAAATCACTTTCATTGAGAGGGGTTGCTAAGCTTCTAAGAAATAACGAGTTTCCGAAATACCAGCAAATATTTTTTCACCCAATCTTGATGATACTTGGTGGTAATGATCAGTACACAAATTCCACTTTGCTCACCAAATTTTGTTCTTCTAGGTTGAAGCGTTCGTCTACAGTAGCAGTTTTTATGTTTAGGTTTCACTCTGTTCCCTCCTATGTAGATACATGAATTTGGAACTCTAAATCCAACATGGTTTGTACTACCTCTTTGAAACTTGACTAAATAAAGGAGTTCTCAGTTTTGTCTCTATAATTTGTTTCCTCTTCAAGTAGCCCATACAGAGATTGTGGAAAAGCCTTTTCATTGAAAGGGGTTGCCAAGCTTCCAAGAAATTACGAATTTACGAAATACCATCAAATATTTTTTCACCCAATCTTGATGATACTTGGTGGTAATGATCGGTACACAAATCCCACTTGACACACCAAATTTTGGTCTTCTAGGTTGAAGCGTTCATTTTCAGAAGCAGTTTATATTTTCAGGATTCCCTCTGTTCTCTCCTATATAGATAGATGAATTTGGAACTCTAAATCCAACATGGTTTGTGGTAGCTCTTTGAAACTTGACAAAATAAAGGAGTTCTCAGTTTTGTCTCTATGTTTTGTTTCCCCTTCAAGTAGCCCAAGGCACGGACTGTGGAAACGCACTTTCATTGAGAGGGGTTGCCAAGCTTCTAAGAAATAACGAGTTTCCGAAAAACCAGCAAATATTTTTTCACCCAATCTTGATGATACTTGGTGGTAATGATCGGTACACAAATCCCACATGGCTCACCAAATTTTGTTCTTCTAGGTTGAAGCGTTCATCTACAGTATGAGTTTTTATGTTTAGGTTTCACTCTTTTCTCTTCTATGTAGATAGATGAATTTGGAACTCTAAATCCAACATGGTTTGTAGTAGCTCTTTGAAACTTGACAAAATAAAGGAGTTCTCAGTTTTGTCGCTATGGTTTGTTTCCTCTTCAAGTAGCCCTAGGCACAGACTGTGGAAAAGCACTCTCATTGAGAGGGGTTGCCATGCTTCTAAGAAATAACGAGTTTCTGAAATACCAGCAAATATATTTTTCACCCAATCTTGATGAAACTTGCTGGTAATGATTAGTACACAAATACCACTTGGCTCACCAAATTATGTTCTTCTAGGTTGAAGCGTTCGTCTACAGTAGCAGTTTTTATGTTTATGTTTCACTCTGTTCTCTCCTATGTAGATAGATGAATTTGGAACTCTAAATCCAAAATGGTTTGTAGTAGCTCTTTGAAACTTGAAAAAATAAAGGAGTTCTCAGTTTTGTCTCTATAATTTGTTTCCTCCTCAAGTAGCCCTAAGGAGAGACTGTGGAAAAGCACTTTCATTGAAAGGGGTTGCATGCTTCCTAGAAATTACGAGTTTCCGAAATAGCAGCATGTATTTTCTCACCCAATCTTGATGATACTTGGTGGTAATGATCGGTACACAAATCCCACTTGACTCACCATATTTTGGTCTTTTAGTTTGAAGCGTTCGTTTACAGTAGCAATTTATATTCTCAGGTTTCCCTCTGTTCTCTCCTATATACATAGATGAATTTGGAACACTAAATCCAACATGGTTTGTAGTAGCTCTTTGAAACTTGACAAAATAAAGGAGTTCTCAGTTTTGTCTCTATGTTTTGTTTCCCCTTCAAGTAGCCCAAGGCACAGACTGTGGAAATGCACTTTCATTGAGAGGGGTTGCCAAGCCTCTAAGAAATAACGAGTTTCCGAAAAACCAGCAAATAATATTTCACCCAATCTTGATGATACTTGGTGGTAATGATCAGTAAACAAATCCCACTTGGCTCACCATATTTTTGTTCTTCTAGGTTGAAGCATTCGGCTACAGTAGTCGTTTTTATATTTAGGTTTTCCTCTGTTCTCTCCTATATAGATAGATTAATTTGGAACTCTAAATCCAACATGGTTTGTAGTCGCTCTTTGAAACTTGACAAAAAAAAGTAGTTCTCAGTTTTGTCTCTATGGTTTGTTTTTTCTTCAATTAGCCCTAAGCAGAGACTGTGGAAAAAAACTTTCATTAAAAAGGGTTGACAAGCTTCCTATAAATTACGAGTTTCCGAAATACCAGCAAATATTTTTTCAACCAACCTTGATGATACGTGGTGGTAATGACAAGTACACAAATCCCACTTGGCTCACCAAATTTTGTTCTTCTATGTTGAAGCGTTCATCTACAGTAGTCGTTTTTATATTTAGTTTTCCCTCTGTTCTCTCCTATATAGATAGATGAAATTGGAACTCTAAATCCAACATGGTTTGTAGTAGCTCTTTGAAACTTGACAAAATAAAGGAGTTCTCAGTTTTTCTCTATGGTTTGTTTCCTCTTCAACTAGCCCTAGGCACAGACTGTGGAAAATCACTTTCATTGAGAGGGGTTGCTAAGCTTCTAAGAAATAACGAGTTTCCGAAATACCAGCAAATATTTTTTCACCCAATCTTGATGATACTTGGTGGTAATGATCAGTACACAAATTCCACTTTGCTCACCAAATTTTGTTCTTCTAGGTTGAAGCGTTCGTCTACAGTAGCAGTTTTTATGTTTAGGTTTCACTCTGTTCCCTCCTATGTAGATACATGAATTTGGAACTCTAAATCCAACATGGTTTGTACTACCTCTTTGAAACTTGACTAAATAAAGGAGTTCTCAGTTTTGTCTCTATAATTTGTTTCCTCTTCAAGTAGCCCATACAGAGATTGTGGAAAAGCCTTTTCATTGAAAGGGGTTGCCAAGCTTCCAAGAAATTACGAATTTATGAAATACCATCAAATATTTTTTCACCCAATCTTGATGATACTTGGTGGTAATGATCGGTACAGAAATCCCACTTGACACACCAAATTTTGGTCTTCTAGGTTGAAGCGTTCATTTTCAGAAGCAGTTTATATTTTCAGGTTTCCCTCTGTTCTCTCCTATATAGATAGATGAATTTGGAACTCTAAATCCAACATGGTTTGTGGTAGCTCTTTGAAACTTGACAAAATAAAGGAGTTCTCAGTTTTGTCTCTATGTTTTGTTTCCCCTTCAAGTAGCCCAAGGCACGGACTGTGGAAACGCACTTTCATTGAGAGGGGTTGCCAAGCTTCTAAGAAATAACGAGTTTCCGAAAAACCAGCAAATATTTTTTCACCCAATCTTGATGATACTTGGTGGTAATGATCGGTAAACAAATTCCACTTGGCTCACCAAATTTTGGTCTTCTAGGTTGAAGCGTTCGGCTACAGTAGTCGTTTTTATATTTAGGTTTTCCTCTGTTCTCTCCTATATAGATAGATTAATTTGGAACTCTAAATCCAACATGGTTTGTAGTCGCTCTTTGAAACTTGACAAAAAAAAGTAGTTCTCAGTTTTGTCTCTATGGTTTGTTTTTTCTTCAATTAGCCCTAAGCAGAGACTGTGGAAAAAAACTTTCATTAAAAAGGGTTGACAAGCTTCCTATAAATTACGAGTTTCCGAAATACCAGCAAATATTTTTTCAACCAACCTTGATGATACGTGGTGGTAATGACAAGTACACAAATCCCACTTGGCTCACCAAATTTTGTTCTTCTATGTTGAAGCGTTCATCTACAGTAGTCGTTTTTATATTTAGTTTTCCCTCTGTTCTCTCCTATATAGATAGATGAAATTGGAACTCTAAATCCAACATGGTTTGTAGTAGCTCTTTGAAACTTGACAAAATAAAGGAGTTCTCAGTTTTTCTCTATGGTTTGTTTCCTCTTCAACTAGCCCTAGGCACAGACTGTGGAAAATCACTTTCATTGAGAGGGGTTGCTAAGCTTCTAAGAAATAACGAGTTTCCGAAATACCAGCAAATATTTTTTCACCCAATCTTGATGATACTTGGTGGTAATGATCAGTACACAAATTCCACTTTGCTCACCAAATTTTGTTCTTCTAGGTTGAAGCGTTCGTCTACAGTAGCAGTTTTTATGTTTAGGTTTCACTCTGTTCCCTCCTATGTAGATACATGAATTTGGAACTCTAAATCCAACATGGTTTGTACTACCTCTTTGAAACTTGACTAAATAAAGGAGTTCTCAGTTTTGTCTCTATAATTTGTTTCCTCTTCAAGTAGCCCATACAGAGATTGTGGAAAAGCCTTTTCATTGAAAGGGGTTGCCAAGCTTCCAAGAAATTACGAATTTACGAAATACCATCAAATATTTTTTCACCCAATCTTGATGATACTTGGTGGTAATGATCGGTACACAAATCCCACTTGACACACCAAATTTTGGTCTTCTAGGTTGAAGCGTTCATTTTCAGAAGCTGTTTATATTTTCAGGTTTCCCTCTGTTCTCTCCTATATAGATAGATGAATTTGGAACTCTAAATCCAACATGGTTTGTGGTAGCTCTTTGAAACTTGACAAAATAAAGGAGTTCTCAGTTTTGTCTCTATGTTTTGTTTCCCCTTCAAGTAGCCCAAGGCACGGACTGTGGAAACGCACTTTCATTGAGAGGGGTTGCCAAGCTTCTAAGAAATAACGAGTTTCCGAAAAACCAGCAAATATTTTTTCACCCAATCTTGATGATACTTGGTGGTAATGATCGGTAAACAAATTCCACTTGGCTCACCAAATTTTGGTCTTCTAGGTTGAAGCGTTCGTCTACAGTACTCGTTTTTATATTTAGGTTTTCCTCTGTTCTCTCCTATATAGATAGATTAATTTGGAACTCTAAATCAAACATGGTTTGTAGTCGCACTTTGAAACTTGAAAAAAAAAAAAGTAGTTCTCAGTATTGTCTCTATGGTTTGTTCCTCTTCAAGTAGCCCTAAACAGAGACTGTGGAAAAGCACTTTCATTGAAAGGGGTTGCCAAGCTTCCAAGAAATATCGAGTTTCTGAAACACAAGCAAATATTTTTTCACCCAATCTTGATGATACTTTGTGGTAATGATCGGTATACAAATCCCACTTGGCTCACCAAATTTTGTTCTTCTATGTTGAAGCATTCATCTACAGTATCAGTTTTTATGTTTAGGTTTCACTCTGTTCTCTTCTATGTAGACAGATGAATTTGGAACTCTAAATCCAACATGGTTTGTAGTAGCTCTTTGAAAATTGACAAAAAAAGTAGTTCTCAGTTTTGTCTCTATGTTTTGTTTTTTCTTCAATTAGCCCTAAGCAGAGACTGTGGAAAAGCACTTTCATTAAAAAGGGTTGCCAAGCTTCCAAGAAATAACGAGTTTCCGAAATACCAGCAAATATTTTTTCACCCAATCTTGATGATACGTGGTGGTAATGATCAGTACACAAATACCACTTGGCTCACCAAATTATGTTCTTCTAGGTTGAAGCGTTCGTCTACAGTAGCAGTTTTCATGTTTAGGTTTCATTCTGTTCTCTCCTATGTAGATAGATGAATTTGGAACTCTTAATTCAGCATGGTTTGTAGTAGCACTTTGAAAGTTGACAAAATAAAGGAGTTCTCACTTTTGTCTCAATGGTTTGTTTCCTCTTCAAGTAGCCCTAAGGAGAGACTGTGGAAAAGCACTTTCATTGAAAGGGGTTGCAAGCTTCCAAGAAATTACGAGTTTCCGAAATAGCAGCATGTATTTTTTCACCCAATCTTGATGATACTTGGTGGTAATGATCGGTACACAAATCCCACTTGACTCACCATATTTTGGTCTTTTAGTTTGAAGCGCTCGTTTACAGTAGCAATTTATATTCTGAGGTTTCCCTCTGTTCTCTCATATATAGATAGATGAATTTGGAACTCTAAATCCAACATGGTTTGTAGTAGCTCTTTGAAACTTGACAAAATAAAAATGTTCTCAGTTTTGTCTCTATGGTTTCTTTCCTCTTCAAATACCCCTAGGCACCGACTGGGGAAAAGCACATTCATTTAGAGGGGTTGCCAAGCTTCAAGGAAATAACGAGTTTCTGAAATACCAGCAAATATTTTTTCACCCAATCTTGATGATACGTGGTGGTAATGACAAGTACACAAATCCCACTTGGCTCACCAAATTTTGTTCTTCTAGGTTGAAGCGTTCGTCTACAGTAGTCGTTTTTATATTTAGTTTTCCCTCTGTTCTCTCCTATATAGATAGATTAATTTGGAACTCTAAATCCAAAATGGTTTGTAGTCGCTCTTTGAAACTTGACAAAAAAAAAAGTAGTTCTCAGTTTTGTCTCTATGGTTTGTTTCCTCTTCAAGTAGCCCTAAGCAGAGACTGTGGAAAAGCACTTTCATTGAAAGGGGTTGCCAAGCTTCCAAGAAATAACGAGTTTCTCAAACACCAGCAAATATTTTTTCACCCAATCTTGATGATACTTGGTGGTAATGATCGGTACACAAATCCCACATGGCTCATCAAATTTTGTTCTTCTAGGTTGAAGCGTTCATCTACAGTATGAGTTTTTATGTTTAGGTTTCACTCTTTTCTCTTCTATGTAGATAGATGAATTTGGAACTCTAAATCCAACATGGTTTGTAGTAGCTCTTTGAAACTTGACAAAATAAAGGAGTTCTCAGTTTTGTCTCTATAATTCGTTTCCTCTTCAAGTAGTACTAAGCAGAGACTGTGGAAAAGCACTTTCATTGACAGGGGTTGCCAAGCTTCAAAGAAATAACGAGTTTCCGAAATACCAGCAAATATTTTTTCACCCAATCTTGATGATACTTGGTGGTAATGATCGGTACACAAATCCCACTTGACACACCAAATTTTGGTCTTCTAGGTTGAAGCGTTCGTTTACAGAAGCAGTTTATATTTTCAGGTTTCCCTCTATTCTCTCCTATATAGATAGATGAATTTGGAACTCTAAATCCAACATGGTTTGTAGTAGCTCTTTGAAACTTGACAAAATAAAGGAGTTCTCAGTTTTGTCTCTATGTTTTGTTTCCCCTTCAAGTAGCCCAAGGCACAGACTGTGGAAACGCACTTTCATTGAGAGCAGTTGCCAAGCTTCTAAGAAATAACGAGTTTCCGAAAAACCAGCAAATATTTTTTCACCCAATCTTGATGATACTTGGTGGTAATGATCAGTAAACAAATTCCACTTGGCCCCCCAAATTTTGGTCTTCTAGGTTGAAGCGTTCGTCTACAGTAGCAGTTTTTATATTTAGGATTTCCTGTGTTCTCTCCAATATAGATAGATGAATTTGGAACTCTAAATCCAACATGGTTTGTAGTCGCTCTTTGAAACTTGACAAAATAAAGGAGTTCTCAGTTTTGTCTCTATGGTTTGTTTCTTCTTCAAGTAGCCCTAGGCACTGACTGTGGAAAAGCACTTTCATTGAGAGTGGTTGCCAAGCTTCTAAAAAATAACGAGTTTCCAAAATACCAGCAAATATTTTTTACCGCAATCTTAATGATACTTGGTGGTAATGATCAGTACACAAGTCCCACTTGGCTCACCAAATTTTGCTCTTCTAGGTTGAAGCGTTATTCTACAGTAGCAGTTTTAATATTTAGGATTCCGTCTCGTCTCTCCTGTATAGATTGATGAATTCGGAACTCTAAATCCAACATGGTTTGTAGTAGCTCTTTGAAACTTTACAAAATAAAGGAGTTCTCAGTTTTGTCGCTATGGTTTGTTTCCTCTTTAAGTAGCCCTAGGTAAGGACTGTGAAAAGCACTTTCATTGAAAGGGGTTCCAAAGCTTCCAACAAATAACGAGTTTCCGAAATAACAGCAAATATTTTTTCAACCAAACTTGATGATACTTGGTGGTAATGATCAGTACACAAATCCCACCTGGCTCACGAAATTTTGTTCTTCTAGGTTAAGCGTTCATCTACAGTAGCAGTTTTTATATTTAGGTTTCCATCTGTTCTCTCTTATATAGATAGATGAATTTGGAACTCTAAATCCAACATCTTTGTAGTAGCTTTTTGAAACTTGATAAAACAAAGGATTTCTTAGTTTTGTCTCTTGGTTTCTTTCCTCTTCAAGTAGCCATAAGCAGAGACTGTGGAAAAGCAATTTGATTGAGAGGCGTTGCCAAGCTTCTAAGAAATAACGAGTTTCCGAAATACCAGAAAATATTTTTTCACTCAATCTTGATGATACTTGGTGGTAATGATCAGTACACAAATCCCACCAGGCTCACCAAATTATGTTCTTCTAGGTTGAAGCGTTTGTCTACAGTAGCAGTTTTTATATTTGGGTTTCCCTCTGTTCTCTCCTATATAGATAGATGAATTTGGAACGCTAAATCCAACATGGTTTGAAGCAGCTCTTTGAAACTAGACAAAAAAAGGAGTTCTCAGTTTTGTCTCTATGGTTTGTTTCCTCTACAAGTTGCCCTAATCAGAGACTGTGGAAAAGCACTTTCATTGAAAGGGGTTGCCAAGCTTCTAAGAAATATCAAGTTTCCGAAATACCAGCAAATATTTTTCACCCAATCTTGATGATACTTGGTGGTAATTAACAGTACCCAAATCCCAAAAGGCTCACCAAATTTTGTTCTTCTATGTTGAATCGTTCGTCTACAGTAGCAGTTTTTATATTTAGGTTTCCCTCTGTTCTCTCCTATATAGATAGATGAATTTGGAACAATAAATTCAACATGGTTTGTAGTAGCTCTTTGAAACTTGACAAAATAAAGGAGTTCTCAGTTTTGTCTTTATGGTTTGTTTCCTCTTCTAGTAGCCCTAGGCACAGACTGTGGAGAAGAACTTTCATTGAAAAGGGTTGCCAATCTTCCAACAAATAACGAGTTTCCGAAATACCAGCAAAAATTTTTTCACCCAATCTTGATGATACGTGGTGGAAAAGACAAGTACACAAGTCCCACTTGGCTCACCAAATTTTGTTCTTCTAGTTTGAAGTGTTCGTTTACACCAGCAGTTTATATTTTTAGGTTTCCCTCTGTTCTCTCCTATATAGATAGATGAATTTGGAACTCTAAATCCAACATGGTTTGTAGTAGGTCTTTGAAACTTGACAAAAAAAGTAGTTCTCAGTTTTGTCTCTAACATTTGTTTCCTCTTCAAGTAGCCCTAAGCAGAGACTGTGGAAAAGCACTTTCATTGAAAGGGGTTGCCAAGCTTCCAAGAAATTACGATTTTCCGAAATACCAGCAAATATTTTTTCACCCAATCTTGATGATACGTGGTGGTAAAGATCAGTACACAAATCCCACTTGGCTCACCAAATTGGGTTCTTCTAGGAAGAAGCGTTAGTCTACAGTAGCAGTATTTATATTTAGGTTTTCCGCTGTTCTCTCATATAGATAGATGAACTTAGAACTCTAAATCCAACATGGTTTGTAGTAGCTCTTTGAAACTTGACAAAATAAAGGAGTTCTCAGTTTTGTGTCTATGGTTTGTTTCCTCTTCAAGTAGCCCTAGGCACAGACTGTGGAAAAGCACTTTCATTGAGAGGGGTTGCCAAGCTTCTAAGAAATAAAAATTTTCCGAAATACCAACAAATACTTTTCACCCAATCTTGATGATACTTGGTGGTAATGATCAGTACACAAATCCCACTACGCTCACCAAATTTTGTTCTTCTATGTTGAAAAGTTGGTCTGCAGTACCAGTTTTTATACTTAGGTTTCCCTCTGTTCTCTCCTATATAGATAGATGAATTTGGAACTGTAAATGAACATGGTTTGTAGTAGCTTTTTGAAACTTGACAAAATATACAAGTTCTCAGTTTTGTCTCTATGGTTTGTTTCCTCTTCAAGTAGCCCTAGGAGAGACTGTGGAAAAGCAATTTAATTGAGAGGGGTTTCCAAGCTTCTAAGAAATAACAATTTTCCGAAATACCAGCAAATATTTTTCACCCAATCTTGAGAATACTTGGTTGTAATGATCAGTACACAAATCCCACTAGGCTCACCAAATTTTGTTTTTCTATGTTTTAGCGTTCGTCTACAGTAGCAGTTTTTATATTTTGGTTTCACTCTGTTCTCTCCTATATAGATAGATGAATTTGGAACTGTAAGTCCAACATGGTTTGTAGTAGCTCTTTGAAACTTGACAAAATATAGGAGTTATCAGTTTTATCTCTATGCTAGTTTCATCTTCAAGTAGCCCTAGGCACAGACTGTGGAAGAGCACTTTCATTGACAAGGGTTGCAAATCTTCTAAGAAATAACGAGTTTCCGAAATACCAGCAAATATTTTTTCACCCAATCTTGATGATACTTGGTGGTAATGATCGGTATAAAAATCCCACTTGGCTCACCAAATTTTGTTCTTCTATGTTGAATCGTTCGTCTACAGTAGCATTTTTTATATTTAGGTTTCCCTCTGTTCTCTCCTATACAGATAGAATAATTTGGAACACTAAATAAAACATGGTTTGTGGTAGCTCTTTCAAACTTGACAAAATAAAAGAGTTCTCAGTTTTGTCTCTATGGTTTGTTTCCTATTCAAGTAGCCCTAAGCAGAGACTGTGGGAAAGCACTTTCGTTGAAAGGGGTTGCCAAGCTTCCAAGAAATTAAGAGTTTCTGAAATACCAGCAAATATTTTTTCACCCAATCTGGATGATACGTTTTGGTAATGACAAGTACACAAATCCCACATGGCTCACCAAATTTTGTTCTTCTAGGTTGAAGCGATCGTTTACAGTAGCAGTTTTTATTTTTAGGTTTCACTCTGTTCTCTCCTATATAGATAGATTAATTTGGAACACTAAATACAACATGGCTTGTAGTAGCTCTTTGAAACTTGACAAAGTAAAGGAGTTCTCAGTTTTGTCTCTATGGTTTGTTTCCTCTTCAAGTATCCCTATGCACAGAATGTGGAAAATCTCGCTCATTGAGAGGGGTTGGCAAGCTTCTAAGAAATAACGAGTTTCCGAAATACCAGCAAATATTTTTTACCAAATCTTGAAGAAACGTGGTCGTAATGATCAGTACACAAATCCCACTTGGCTCACCAAATTGTGTTCTTTTCGGATGAAGCGTTCGTCTACAGTAGCAGTTTTTATATTTAGGTTTTCCTCTGTTCTCTCCTATATACATAGATGAATTTGGAAAGCTAAATCCAACATGTTTTGTAGTAGCTCTTTGAAACTTGACAAAATAAAGGAGTTCTCAGTTTTGTCTCTATGGTTTGTTTCCTCTTCTAGTAGCCCTAGGCACAGACTGTGGAGAAGAACTTTCATTGAAAAGGGTTGCCAAGCTTCCAAGAAATAAGGAGTTTCCGAAATACCAGCAAAAATTTTTTCACCCAAACTTGATGATACGTGGTGGTAAAGACAAGTACACAAATCCCACTTTCTCACCAAATTTTGTTCTTCTAGTTTGAAGTGTTCCTTTACACTAGCAGTTTATATTTTTAGGTTTCCCTCTGTTCTCTCCTATATAGAGAGATTAATTTGAAACTCTAAATCCAACATGGTTTGTAGTAACTCTTTGAAAAATGACAAAAAATAATGGTTCGCAGTTTTGTCTCTACCAATTTTTCCTCTTCAAGTAGCCCTAAGCCGAGACTGTGGAAAAGCACTTTCATTGAAAGGGGTTGCCAAGCTTCCAAGAAATTACGATTTTCTGAAATATCAGCAAATATTTTTTCAGCCAATCTTGATGATACATGGTGGTAATGATCAGTACACAAATCCCACTTGGCTCATAAAATTGTGTTCTTCTAGGAAGAAGCGTTCATCTACAGTAGCAGTTTATATATTTAGGTTTTCCTCTGTTCTCTCATATAGATAGATGAATTTGGAACACTAAATACAACATGGTTTGTATTATCTCTTTGAAACTTGACAAAATAAAAGAGTTCTCAGTTTTGTCTCTATGGTTCGTTTCCTCTTCAAGTAGCCCTAGCCACAGACTGTGGAAAACACGTTCATTGAGAGGGGTTTCAAGCATCTAAGAAATAACGAGTTTTCGTAATACCAGCAAATATTTTTTCACCCAAACTTGATGATACTTGGCGGTATTGATCAGTACAAAAATCCCATTTAGCTCTCCAAATTTTGTTCTTCTATGTTGAAGCGTTCGTCTACAGTAGAAGTTTTATATTTAGGTTTTCCTCTGTTCTCTCCTATATAGATAGATGAATTTGGAACTGTAAATCCAACATGGTTTCTAGTAGCTTTTTGAAACTTGACAAAACAAAGGAGTTCTCAGTTTTGTCTCTATGGTTTGTTTTTTCTTCTAGTAGCCCTAGGCACAGACTCTGGAGAAGAACTTTCTTTGAAAAAGTTTGCCAAGCTTCCAAGAAATAACGAGTTGCCGAAATAGCAGCAAAATTTTTTTCACCCAATCTTGATGATACGTGGTGGAAAAGACAAGTACACATTTCCCAATTGGCTCACCAAATTTTGTTCTTCTAGTTTGAAGTGTTCGTTTACACTAGCAGTTTATTTTTTTAGGTTTCCCTCTGTTCTCTCCTATATAGATAGACGAATTTGGAAATCTAAAACCAACATGGTTTGTAGTAGCTCTTTGAAACTTGACAAAAAAAAAATAAGTTCTCAGTTTGGTCTCTATCATCTGTTTCCTCTTCAAGTAGCCCTAAGCAGAGACTGTGGAAAAGCACTTTCATTGAAAGGGGTTGCCAAGCTTCCAAGAAATTACAAATTACAAATTTCCGAATACCAGCAAATATTTTTTCACCCAATATTGATGATACTTTGTGGTAATGATCAATACACAAATCCCACTTGGCTCACCAAATTTTGTTCTTCAAGGTTGAAGCGTTCGTCTATCTACAGTAGCAGTTTTTATATTTAGGTTACCCTCTGTTCTCTCTTAAATAGATAGATGAATTTGGAACTCTAAATCCAACATGGTTTGTAGTAGCTCTTTGAAACTTGACAAAACAAAGGGGTTGTCAGTTTTGTCTCTATGGTTTGTTTCCTCTTCAAGTAGCCCTAAGCACAGACTGTGGAAAAGCACTGTCATTGCAAGGGGTTGCCAAGCTTCCAAGAAATTACGAGTTTCCGAATTTCCAGCAAATATTTTTTCACCCATTCTTGATGATACGTGGTGGTAATGACAAGTACACAAATCCCACTTGGCTCACAAATTTTTTTCTTCTAGGTTGAAGCGTACGTTTACAGTAGCAGTTTTTATTTTTAGGTTTCACTCTGTTCTCACCTATATAGATAAATGAATTTAGAACTCTAAATCCAACATGGTTTGTAGTTGCTCTTTGAAACTTGTCAAAATAAAGGAGTTCTCAGTTTTGTCTCTATGGTTAGTTTCCTCTTCAAATAGCCCTAGGCACAGACTGTGGAAAAGCACTTTCATTGAGTGGGGTTGCCAAGCTACCAAGAAATAACGAGTTTCCGAAATACCAGCAAATATTTTTTCACCAAATCTGGATGATACTTGGTGGTAATGATTGGTACACAAATCCCACTTGACTCACCAAATTTTGTTCTTCTAGGTTGAAGCGTTCGTTTACAGTAGCAGTTTATATTTTTAGGTTTTTCTCTGTTCTTTCCTATATAGATAGATGAATTTGGAACTCTAAATGCAAGATGGTTTGTAGTAGCTCTTTGAAATTTGGCAAAATAAAGGTGTTCTCAGTTTTGTTTCTATGATTTGTTTCCTCTTCAAGTAGCCCTAAGCAGAGACTGTGGAAAAGTACTTTCATTGAAAGGGTTTGCCAAGCTTCGAAGAAATAACGAGTTTCCGAAATACCAGCAAATATTTTTTCACCCAAACTTGATGATACTTCGTGGTAATGATCGGTACAGAAATCCCACTTGACTCACCAAATTTTGTTCTTCTAGTTTGAAGCGTTCGTTTACAGTAGCAGTCTATATTTTTAGGTTTCCCTCTGTTCTCTCCTATATAGATAGCTGAATTGGGAACTCTAAATCCAGCATGGTTTTTACTAGCTCTTTGAAACTTGACAAAAAAAAGTAGTTCTCAGTTTTGTCTTTATGATTTGTTTCCTCTTCAAGTAGCCCTAAGCAGAGAGTGTGGAAAAGCACTTTCATTGAAAGGAGTTGCCAAGCTTCCAAGAAATTACGAGTTTCCGAAATACCAGCAAATACTTTTTTACCCAATCTTGATGATACGTGGTGGTAATGACAAGTACACAAATCCCACTCTGCTCACGAAATTTTGTTCTTCTAGGTTGAAGCACTCGTTTACAGTAGCAGTATATAATTTTAGGTTTCCCTCTGTTTTCTCCTATATAGACAGCTGAATTTGGAACTCTAAATTCAACATGGTTTGTACTAGCTCTTTGAAACTTGACAAAAAAAAGTAGTTCTCAGTTTTGTCTCTATGATTTGTTTCCTCTTCAAGTAGCCCTAAGCAGAGACTGTGGAAAAGCACTTTCATTGAAAGGGTTTGCCAAGCTTCGAAGAAATAACGAGTTTCCGAAATACCAGCAAATATTTTTTCACCCAAACTTGATGATACTTTGTGGTAATGATCGTTACAGAAATCCCACTTGACTCACCAAATTTTGTTCTTCTAGTTTGAAGCGTTCGTTTACAGTAGCAGTCTATATTTTTAGGTTTCCCTCTGTTCTCTCCTATATAGATAGCTGAATTGGGAACTCTAAATCCAACATGGTTTGTACTAGGTCTTTGAAACTTTACAAAAAAAAATAGTTCTCAGTTTTGTCTCTATGATTTGTTTCCTGTTCAAGTAGCCCTAAGCAGAGACTGTCGAAAAGCACTTTCATTGAAAGGAGTTGCCAAGCTTCCAAGAAATTACGAGTTTCCGAAATACCAGCAAATATTTTTTCACCCTATCTTGATGATACCTGGTGGTAATGACAAGTACACAAATCCCACTTGGCTCACCACATTTTATTCTTCTAGGTTGAAGCATTCTTTTTCAGTAGCAGTTTTTATTTTTAGGTTTCACTTTGTTCTCTATTATATAGAGAGATTAATTTGGAACTCTAAATCCAACATGCTTTGTAGTAGCTCTTTGAAACTTGACCAAATAAAGGCGATCTCAGTTTTGTCTTTATGGTTTGTTTCCTCTTCAAGTAGACCTAGGCACAGACTGTGGAAAAGCACTTTCATTGAGAAGGGTTGCCAATCTTCTAAGAAATAACGAGTGTCCGAAATACCAGCAAATATTTTTTCACCCAATCTTGATGATACTTGGTGGTAATGAACAGTACACCAATCCCACTTGGCTCACCAAATTTTCTTCTTCTAGGTTGAAGCGTTCATCTACAGTAGCAGTTTTTATTTTTAGGTTTTCCTCTGTTCTCTCATATAAATAGATGAATTTGGAACTCTAAATCCAACATGGTTTGTAGTAGCTCTTTGAAATTTGACAAAATAAAGGAGTTATCAGTTTTGTCTCTATGGTTTGTTTCCTCTTCAAATAGCCCTAGCCACAGACTATGGAAAGCACGTTCATTGAGAGGGGTTTCAAGCATCTAAGAAATAACGAGTTTTCGAAATACCAGCAAATATTTTTTCAACCAATCTTGATGATACTTGGCGGTATTGATCAGTACAAAAATCCCACTTGGCTCACCAAATTTTGTTCTTCTATGTTGAAGCGTTCGTCTACAGTAGCAGTTTTATATTTAGGTTTTCCTCTGTTCTCTCCTATATAGATAGATGAATTTGGAACTGTAAATCCTACATGGTTTCTAGTAGCTTTTTGAAACTTGACAAAACAAAGGAGTTCTCAGTTTTGTCTCTATGGATTGTTTCCTCTTCTAGTAGCCCTAGGCACAGACTGTGGAGAAGAACTTTCTTTGAAAAAGTTTGCCAAGCTTCCAAGAAATAACGAGTTGCCGAAATAGCAGCAAAATTTTTTTCACCCAATCTTGATGATACTTGGTGGAAAAGACAAGTACACAAATCCCAATTGGCTCACCAAATTTTGTTCTTCTAGTTTGAAGTGTTCGTTTACACTAGCAGTTTATATTTTTCGGTTTCCCTCTGTTCTCTCCTATATAGATAGATGAATTTGGAACTCTAAATCCAACATGGTTTGTAGTAGCTCTTTGAAACTTGACAAAAAAAAAGAAGTTCTCAGTTTTGTCTCTACCATCTGTTTCCTCTTCAAGTAGCCCTAAGCAGAGACTGTGGAAAAGCACTTTCATTGAAAGGGGTTGCCAAGCTTCCAAGAAATAACGAGTTTCCGAAATACCAGCAAAAATTTTTTCACCCAATCTTGATGATACGTGGTGGTAAAGACAAGTACACAAATCCCACTTGGCTCTCCAAATTTTGTTCTTCTAGTTTGAAGTGTTCGTTTACACTAGCAGTTTGCATTTTTAGGTTTCCCTCTGTTCTCTCCTATATAGATAGATGAATTTGGAACTGTAAATTCCACATGGTTTGTAGTAGCTCTTTGAAACTTGACAAAATACAGGAGTTCTCAGTTTTGTCTCTATGGTTTTTTTCCTTTTCAAGTAGCCCTAGGCACAGACTGTGGAAAAGCAATTTATTGAGAGGGGTTGCCAAGCTTCTAAGAAATAACGAGTTACCGAAATACCAGCAAATACTTTTTCAGCCAATCTTGACGATACGTGGTGGTAATGATCAGTGCACAAATCCCACCTTCTCACCAAATTTTGTTCTTCTATGTTGAAGCGTTCGTCTGCAGTAGCAGTTTTTTTTTTAAATTTATTTTTATTGTAGGTTATTCAAAACATTACATAGTTCTTGATATATCATATTTCACACTTTGATTCAAGTGGGATATGCGCTCCCATTTTTACCCCACATACAGATTGCAGAATCACATCAGTTGCACAACCATTGATTTACATATTGCCATTCTGGTGTCTGTTGTATTCTGCTGCCTTTCCTATCCTCTACTATCCCCCCTCCCCCCTCCCCTCCCCTCTTCTCTCTCTACCCCCTCTACTGTAATTCATTTCTCCCCCTTATATTTTTCCTCCTTTCCCCTCACTTCCTCTTGTATGTAATTTTGTATACCCCTGAGGGTCTCCTTCTATTTACATGCAATTTCCCTTCTCTCTCCCTTTCCCTCCCACCTCTCATCCCTGTTTAATGTTAATCTTCTTCTCATGCTCTTCGTCCCTACTCTGTTCTTAGTTACTCTCCTTATATCAAAGAAGACATTTGGCATATGTTTTTAAGGGATTGGCTAGCTTCACTTAGCATAATCTGCTCTAATGCCATCCATTTCCCTCCAAATTCTATGATTTTGTCTATTCTTAATGCAGAGTAATACTCCATTGTGTATAAATGCCACATTTTTTTTATCCATTCGTCTACTGAAGGGCATCTAGGTTGGTTCCACAGTCTTGCTATTGTGAATTGTGCTGCTATGAACATGGATGTAGCAGTGTCCCTATAGTGTGCTCTTTTTAGGTCTTTAGGGAATAGACCGAGTAGGGGAATAGCTGGATCAAATGGTGGTTCCATTCCGAGCTTTCCAAGAAATCTCCACACTGCTTTCCAAATTGGCCGCACCAATTTGCAGTCCCACCAGCAATGTACAAGAGTACCCTTTTTTCCACATCCTCGCCAGCACTTGTTGCTGTTTGACTTCCTAATGGCTGCCAATCTTACTGGAGTGAGATGGTATCTTAGGGTGGTTTTGATTTGCATTTCTCTGACTGCTAGAGATGGTGAGCATTTTTTCATATACTTGTTGATTGATTGTATGTCCTCCTCTGAGAAATTTCTGTTCAGGTCCTTGGCCCATTTGTTGATTGGGTTATTCATTATCTCATTGTCTAATTTTTTTAGTTCTTTGTATATTCTGGATATTAGGGCTCTGTCTGAAGTGTGAGGAGTAAAGATTTGTTCCCAGGACGTAGGCTCCCTATTTACCTCTCTTATTGTTTCTTTTGCTGAGAAAAAACTTTTTAGTTTGAGTAAGTCCCATTTGTTGATTCTAGTTATTAACTGTTGTGCTATGGGTGTCCTATTGAGGAATTTGGAGCCCGACCCCACAGTATGTAGATCATAGCCAACTTTTTCTTCTATCAGACGCCGTGTCTCTGATTTGATATCAAGTTCCTTGATCCACTTTGAGTTAACTTTTGTGCATGGCGAGAGAAAAGGATTCAGTTTCATTTTGTTGCAAATGGATTTCCAGTTTTCCCAACACCATTTGTTGAAGATGCTATCCTTCTTCCATTGCATGCTTTTAGCCCCTTTATCGAATATAAGATAGTTGTAGTTTTGTGGATTGGTTTCTGTGTCCTCTATTCTGCACCATTGGTCCACCCGCCTGTTTTGGTACTAGTACCATGCTGTTTTTGTTACTATTGCTCTGTAGTATAGTTTGAAGTCTGGTATAGCTATACCGCCTGATTCACACTTCCTGCTTAGCATTGTTTTTGCTATTCTGGGTCTTTTATTTTTCCATATGAATTTCATGATTGCTTTCTCTATTTCTACAAGAAATGCCGTTGGAATTTTGATTGGCATTGCATTAAACCTATAGAGAACTTTTGGTAATATCGCCATTTTGATGATGTTACTTCTACCTATCCATGAACAGGGTATATTTTTCCATCTTCTAAGATCTTCTTCTATTTCTCTCTTTAGGGTTCTGTAGTTTTCATTGTATAAGTCTTTCACCTCTTTTGTTAGGTTGATTCCCAAGTCTTTTATTTTTTTTGAGGATATTGTGAATGGGGTGGTTGTCCTCATTTCCATTTCAGAGGATTTGTCGCTGATATACAGGAATGCCTTTGATTTATGCGTGTTGATTTTATAGCCTGCCACTTTGCTGAATTCATTTATTAGCTCTAATAGTTTCTTTGTAGACCCTTTTGGGTCTGCTAGGTATAGAATCATGTCATCTGCAAATAGTGATAATTTGAGTTCTTCTTTTCCTATTTTTATGCCTTTAATTTCTTCCGTCTGTCTAATTGCTCTGGCCAGTGATTCGAGAACTATGTTGAACAGAAGTGGTGAGAGAGGGCATCCCTGGATTGTTCCAGATTTTAGAGGGAATGCCTTCAGTTTTTCTCCATTCAGAATGATGCTAGCCTGAGGCTTGGCATAGATTGCTTTTACAATATTGAGGTATGTTCCTGTTATCCCTATTTTTTCTAGAGTTTTGAACATAAAGGGATGCTGTACTTTGTCGAATGCTTTTTCCGCATCTATCGAGATGATCATATGGTTCTTATTTTTAAGCCTATTGATGTGGTGAATAACATTTATTGATTTCCGTATATTGAACCAGCCTTGCATCCCAGGGATAAATCCTACCTGATCATGGTGCACAATTTTTTTGATATGTTTTTGTATCCGGTTCACCAGAAGTTTATTGGGGATTTTTGCATCTAGGTTCATTAGAGATATTGGTCTGTAGTTTTCTTTCTTTGAAGTGTCTTTGTCTGGTTTAGGAATCAGGGTGATGTTGGCCTCATAGAATGAATTTGGAAGTTCTCCCTCTTTTTCTATTTCCTGAAATAGCTTGAAAAGTATTGGTATTAGTTCCTCTTTAAAGGTTTTGTAAAACTCTGCTGTATACCCATCCGGTCCTGGGCTTTTCTTAGTTGGTAGTCTTTTGATGGTTTCTTCTATTTCCTCAATTGATATTGGTCTGTTTGGGTTGTCAATATCCTCCTGACTCAATCTGGGCAAATCATATGACTTAAGAAATTTATCGATGCCTTCACTATCTTCTATTTTATTGGAGTATAAGGATTCAAAATAATTTCTGATAGTCTTCTGTATTTCTGAAGTGTCTGTTGTGATATTGCCTTTTTCATCCCGTATGCTGGTAATTTGAGTTCTCTCTCCTCTTTGTTAGCGTGGCTAAGGGTCTGTCGATTTTATTTATTTTTTCAAAGAACCAACTTTTAGTTTTGTCAATTTTTTCAATTGTTTCTTTCGTTTCGATTTCATTAATTTCAGCTCTGATTTTAATTATTTCTTGTCTTCTACTTCTTTTGCTGTTGTTTTGCTCTTCTTTTTCTAGGATTTTGAGTTGAAGTATTAGATCATTTATTTGTTGGTTTTTTCTTTTTCTAAGGAATGAACTCCAAGCAATAAATTTTCCTCTTAGAACTGCTTTCAATGTGTCCCATAGATTCCGATATGTTGTGTCTGTGTTTTCATTTATCTCTAAGAATTTTTTAATTTCCTCCTTGATGTCTTCTATAACCCATTGATCATTCAGTAACCTATTGTTCATTCTCCAAGTGATGCATGATTTTTCCTTACTTCTTTTATCGTTAATTTTCATTTTCATTCCATTATGGTCAGATAAGATACATGGTATTATCTCTACTCCTTTGTATTGTGTAAGAGTTGCCCTGTGACATAATATATGATCTATTTTTGAGAAGGATCCATGTGCTGCTGAGAAAAAAGTGTAACTGCTTGATGTTGGGTGGTATATTCTATATATGTCAATTAAGTCTAGGTTATTAATTGTGTTATTGAGCTCTATAGTTTCCTTATTCAACTTTTGTTTGGAAGATCTGTCCAGTGGTGAGAGAGGTGTGTTGAAGTCTCCCATGATTATTGTATGGTGGTCTATTAGACTCTTGAACTTGAGAAGAGTTTGTTTGATGAACATAGCTGCACCATTGTTTGTGGCATATATATTTATAATTGTTATGTCTTGTTGGTGTATGGTTCCCTTGAGAAGTATGTAGTGTCCCTCTTCATCCCTTTTGATTAACTTTGGCTTGAAATCTATTTTATTTGATATGAGTATGGACACTCCTGCTTGTTTCCGAAGTCCATATGAGTGATATGATTTTTCCCAACCTTTCACCTTCAGTCTATGTATGTCTTTTCCTATCAAATGCGTCTCCTGAAGGCAGCATATTGTTGGGTCTTGTTTTGTGATCCATTCTACTAGCCTGTGTCTCTTAATTGGTGAGTTTAAGCCATTAACATTTAGGGTTATTATTGAGATATGGGTTGTTCTTCCAGCCATATTTGTTTATTTATGTTACTAAACATGGTTTGTTTTCCTCTTTGATTATTCCCCCCCCTTTACTGTACTACATCCCGCTGTTGGTTTTCATTGATATTTTCCATTTCCTCTTCCTGTAATATTTTGCCGAGGATGTTTTGAAGAGATGGTTTTCTAGCTGCAAATTCTTTTAACTTTTGTTTATCATGGAAGGTTTTAATTTCATCTTCCATCCTGAAGCTTAATTTCGCGGGATACACGATTCTTGGTTGGAACCCATTTTCTTTCAGTGTTTGAAATATGTTATTCCAGGATCTTCTAGCTTTGAGAGTCTGTGTTGAAAGATCAGCTGTTATCCTGATTGGTTTACCCCTAAATGTAATCTGCTTCCTTTCTCTTGTAGCTTTTAAAATTCTTTCCTTATTCTGTATGTTGGGCATCTTCATTATAATGTGTCTAGGTGTGGATCTCTTATGATTTTGCACATTCGGCGTCCTGTAGGCTTCTAGGATTTGGGATTCTGTCTCATTCTTCAAGTCTGGGAAGTTTTCTCGTATTATTTCGTTGAATAGATTGCTCATTCCTTTGGTTTGGATCTCAGTACCTTCCTGTATCCCAATGACTCTTAAGTTTGGTCTCTTTATGTTATCCCATATTTCTTGAATGTTCTGCTCATGGTTTCTTAACAGCTTTGCTGAGCTGTCTATGTTCTTCTCCAGATGAAATACTTTGTCTTCATTGTCTGATGTTCTATCTTCTAAGTGTTCTACTCTGCTGGTAGTATTCTCAATTGAGTTTTTAAGTTGGTTTATTGTTTCCTGCATTTCCAGGATTTCTGTTTGTTTGTTTTTTATAACCTCTATCTCCCTGTATAATTGATCTTTTGCTTCTTGGATTTGTTTATGTAATTTATTGTCAAAGTGGTCGAAGTGGTCTTTCATTGTCTGATTTTGCTGTCTAATGTCTTCCTTGAGACTCCAGATCATCTGAAGCATGTATATCCTGAATTCTTTCTCTGACATTCCATCTGCTGCAGATATTACCTCTTCTAAAGTTGAATTGACCTGCATTGCTTGTGGTCCTTTCTTTCCTTGTCTTTTCATATTGATCGCGTTTCTTTCTGCTTGGTGAAACTGTTGTGTTATTGATTTTTCCCCCTATATATTTATATTGCTCTTGTATAGCTGCAAAGTCTCCCTCGCAGGCTTTGGCGGTGGTTCTGCCCCTCCTCCAATTGAGGCAATGTGCCTACCACGCCGGGAGGCCGCTGTGCCTGTACTTTCGATGGGCCTGTTCTTTCGGTGGTCACAGGTCCGCCTATCTTGCAGGCGTGAGCAGCGGCTTTGTCCCTCCGCTGGCCACTAGGCCTGTTCTTTCTGTCGGTTGCAGGTCTGTCTACCTAAAAGGCGCTGGTGGCTGCTCTGCCCCTCCCCCAACCCGGGCGATGTATCTGGCGGGCCACTGGGCCTGTTTTGTCAGTGGTCACGGTTCCGCCTACCTTGCACATGAGTGGAGCAGCTGTGTCCCTCCGAGAGTTGCTGGGCCTAACCTGCCGATGGGTGGCAAGTGCGCCTACCTTGCAGGTCCGGGGGTGGCTCTGCTGCTCCGCGGGTTGCTGGGCCTGATATGCTGGTGAGACGCAGGTTTGCCTACCTTGCAGGCGCCTGGCGGCTCTGCCCCTCCCCCAACCGGGGTGGGCGATGTGTCTGGCCGTCCTCTGAGCCTGTTCTGTTGGTGGTCAGGGTACTGCGTACCTAGCAGGATCGTGGGGCAGCTGTGCCCCTCCGCAGTTTGTTGGGCCTGACCTGCTGGTGTGTGGCAAGTGCGCCTACCTTGCAGGCCCAGGGGTTGCTCTGCCGCTCTGCGGTTGCTGGACCTGATGTGCTGGTGATTCGCAGGTCTGCGTAACTTGCAAGCGCCCGGTGGCTCTGCCCCTCCCCCAATCTGAGCGATGTGTCTGGCAGTCCACTGGGCCTGTTTTGTCGGTGGTCACAGTTCCGCCTACCTTGCACACACGTGGAGCAGCTGTTTCATTAGTGCCTGGGCACACTCTCCTTGTTTGCCTCCCTCAGGCCCTAAGCTTGTAGAGCTTGGGGCTGAGAACCCCCAGCAAATTTGCTTACCTTCTGGTAGCCACGCCCCCGTATCTGATGCAAGAGACCTCAGTTGTCAGCACTGGTGGGAGCGGTAGCTGGGAGTCCCGCGCCACGCGGTTCCTGCCGGCTCCTGTGCCAGCGCCGCCGCGGCTCCCACCGGCTCCCTCGCCGCAGCCGCGGCTACCGCCGGCTCCCATGCTGCCCTCGGTCTGGCTATTGCGATCACAGGAGAGCTGGGAGGGGCCCTTAAGTTTTCCCCGCTGATCTATAGCTGAAAGAGCTGTAATCAGTCAAAAAAAAAAAAAAAACAGAGATGATGACGTCAGCTCTCCAAGATGGTGACCGCTGGCTTCCTCTGTGGTCTGACCGATGTGGAGAACCGAATTGGATGGCTTCCTTCCCCGTCTCAAGCCCAGAATTCAGCTCTGAGTACAGTATTTGCACAGCTGGCGAGAGCTAATTCTCGGCAGGTCTTCTTTCAACGGAATTTTGCTAGATGATACTCAGTAGGTAGAATGTAGCTGTTTTAATGAGTGTTTCTGATCCCGTTAATGTGGAGATATTGAGAGTGCTGTTTCCTCGCCGGCCGCCATGTTGGATCTCTACAGTAGCAGTTTTTATATTTAGGTTTCCCTCTGTTCCCTCCTATATAGATAGATAAATTTGGAACTGTAAATCCAACATGGTTTGTAGTAGCTCTTGGAAACTTGACAAAATAAAGGAGTTATCAGTTTTATCTCTATGCTAGTTTCATCTTCAAGTAGCCCTAGGCACAGACTGTGGAAGAGTACTTTCATTGAGAAGGGTTGCAAAGCTTCTAAGAAATAACGAGTTTCCGAAATACCAGCAAATATTTTTTCACCCAATCTTGATGATACTTGGTGGTAATGATCAGTACAAAAATCCCACCTGGCTCACCAAATTTTGTTCTTCTAAGTTGAAGCGTTCGTCTACAGTAGCAGTTTTTATATTTAGGTTTCCCTCTGTTCTCTCATATATAGAGAGATGAATTTGGAACTCTAAATCCAACATGGTTTGTAGTAGCTCTTTGAAACTTGACAAAATAAAGGAGTTCTCAGTTTTCTCTCTATGGTTTGTTTCCTATTCAAGTAGCCCTAGGCACAGACTGTGGAAAATCACTGTCATTGAGAGGGTTTGCCAAGCTTCTAAGAAATAAAGATTTTCCGAAATACAAGCAAATACTTTTTACCCAATCTTGATGATACGTGGTGGTAATGATCAGTACACAAATCCCACTTGGCTCACCAAATTGTGTTCTTCTAGGTTGAAGGGTTCGTCTACAGTAGCAGTGTTTATATTTAGGTTTTCCTCTGTTCTCTCCTATATAGATAGATGAATTTGGAACTCTAAATCCAACATGGTTTGTAGTAGCTCTTTGAAACTTGACAAAATAAAGGAATTCTCAGTTTTGTCTCTATGGTTTGTTTCCTCTTCAAGTAGCCCTAGGCACAGTCTGTGGAAAAGCACTTTCATTGAAAAGGGTTGCCAAGCTTCCAAGAAATAACGAGTTTCCGAAATACCAGCAAAAATTTTTTCACCCAATCTTTATGATACGTGGTGGAAAAGACAAGTACACAAATCCCACTTGGCTCACCAAATTTTGTTGTTCTAGTTTGAAGTGTTCGTTTACACTAGCAGTTTATATTTTTAGGTTTCCCTCTGTTCTCTCCTACATAGATAGATGAATTTGGAACTCTAAATCCAACATGGTTTGTAGTAGCTCTTAGAAACTTGACAAAAAAAAGTAGTTCTCAGTTTTGTCTCTACGATCTGTTTCCTATTCAAGTAGCCCTAAGCAGAGACTGTGAAAAAGAACTTTCATTGAAAGTGGTTGCCAAGCTTCCAAGAAATAACGAGTTTCCGAAATAGCAGCAAAAATTTTTTCACCCATACTTGATGATACCTGGTGGAAAAGACAAGTACACAAATCCCACTTGGGTCACCAAATTTTGTTCTTCATGGAAGAAGTGTTCGTCTACAGTAGCAGTTTTTATATTTAGGTTTCCCTCTGATCTCTCATATAGATAGATGAATTTGGAACTCTAAATCCAACATGGTTTGTAGTAGCTCTTTGAAACTTGACAAAATAAAGGAGTTCTCAGTTTTGTCTCTGCCATCTGTTTCCTCTAAAAGTAGCCCTAAGCAGAGACTGTGGAAAAGCACTTTCATTGAAAGGGGTTGCCAAGCTTCTAAGAAATAACGAGTTTCTGAAATATCAGCAAATAGTTTTTCACCAAATCTTGATGATACTTGCGGTAATGATCAGTACAAAAATCCATCTTGGCCCACCAAATTTTGTTCTTCTATGTTGAAGCGTTCGTCTACAGATGCAGTTTTTATATTTAGGTTTTCCTCTGTTCTCTCCTATATAGATAGATGAATTTGGAACTGTAAATCCAACATGGTTTGTAGTAGCTTTTTGAAACTTGACAAAATAAAGGAGTTCTCAGTTTTGTCTCAATGGGTTGTTTCCTCTTCTAGTAGCCCTAGGAGCAGACTGTGGAAAAGCACGTTCATTGAGAGTGGTTGCCAAGCTTCTAACAAATAACGAGTTTCCGACATACCGCAAATATTTTTTCACCCAATCTTGATAATACTTGTAGGTAATGATCAGTACAAAAATCCCACTTGGCGCAACAAATTTTGTTCTTCTATGTTGAAGCGTTCGTCTACAGTAGCAGTTTTTTTTTAATTAGGTTTCCCTGTGTTCTCTCCTATATAGATAGATGAATTTGGAACTGTAAATCCAACATGGTTTGTAGTAGCTCTTTGAAACTTAACAAAATAAAGGAGTTCTCAGTTTTGTCTCCATGCTAGTTTCATCTTCAAGTAGCCCTAGGCACAGACTGTGGAAGAGCACTTTCATTGAGAAGGGTTGCAAAGCTTCTAACAAATAACGAGTTTCCGAAATACCAGCAAATATTTTTTCACCCAATCTTGATGATACTTGGTGGTAATGATCAGTACACAAATCCCTCCTGGATCACCAAATTTTGTTCTTCTAGGTTTAAGGGTTCGTCTACAGTAGCAGTTTTTATATTTAGGTTTCCCTCTGTTCTTTCCCATATAGATAGATGAATTTGGAACTCTAAATCCAACATGGTTGTAGTAGCTCTTTGAAAATTGACAAATTAAAGGAGTTCTCAGATTTGTCTCTATGGTTTGTTTCCTCTTCAAGTAGCCCTAGGAGAGACTGTGGAAAAGCACTTTCATTGAGAGGGGTTTCCAAGCTTCTAAGAAATAACGAGTTTCCGAAATTCCAGCAAATATTTTTTACCCAATCTTGACGATACGTGGTGGTAATGATCAGAGGACAAATCCCAGTTGACTCA